>NC_052154.1:11735452-11901773 GCF_902713615.1 Scyliorhinus canicula | reverse complement strand
CCCCCCCCCCCCCCCCCCCCCCCCCCTCCCAGGAGATGACATGGCTGTGGTGTTGAGTATGGAGAGTCTAGCCACTGAACTCCAGGCATTACAGAATCCCTACAGTGCAAAAGAGGAGGCCATTCTGCCCATCGAATCTCCGCCGACTCTCCGAAAGAGCACCCAATCTAGGCCCACTGTCCGGCCCTCTCCCCGGAACCCCACCTAACCTTTGGACACTAAGGGGACAATTTAGCATGGCCAGTCCAGCTAACCGGCGCATCTTTGGACTGCGGGAGGAAACCGAAGCACCTGGGAGAAATCCACGCACACACAGGGAGAATGTGCAATCTCCGTACAGTCAACCAAGGTCGGAATTGAACCAGGGTACCTGGCGCTGTGAGGCTGCAGTGCTAACAATCTTGCCACCATGCTAGCCCATGTGGATAGGCAGGCTTGATGAACCAAATGCTATTTTACACGTTATTCTTCTACATTTGTACTTCTGACTTGTTTGTGTCAGGATGAGTTTCATGTCATTTTTAGAAAAGGATTTCAGTGCTGGAGAATGTAACACTCATCCAAGTTCTTACCCCATATTAACTTTTCTTTGAATACCAGTGTCACAAAAGTTGATTGATTCAGACAGGAGCTCTACACCGTACAGTATATAGTGTGCTTTATGTCTTCAATTCCAATTTGGCGCATGTACCTGGAGGTGAATAGTGCAGAAGATAAGCCAGATCCTTGCTTTTTCCTGCTTTGCTTACTTCTGTCATCGCTCAATAGCAATGACCAGCGCATGTGACTGGAGTTAAAGTAAATCATGGCTCCCTGAGACTAAATTCTGTTGGGTCATTCATGCTGATTTTTTTTCTGTCAAATTTAATTCATCTTTCAATTTAAAATCACAGGATTCATTATAATTCCTGGGTGTGATAGCAAGCTTCTCAATTGTCTGACTTTTCTCAATTATAGAAACTGCGGGAACAGGTGAAGTAGCGGCCTGGTCCCCAGCTGCTAATCTCTGATCGGCTCCTACCCTTATTGCCTCTTCAGCCGATTGCGCCTCCTGATGTCTGCTCACTAGCCCCCCCCCCTCCCCCCCCCACGGCCCACCCCCTGCACCCGCACCCTCCCCCCCCCCCCCCCCCCACCCCACACACACACACAATATTATCCTCAAGAGAGGAAAATCAACAAAATAAGTATCTCTCCACAACGTGGTTTCCAAGCATTTGTGTTCCACCCAGTGCAACTGTGCACACTGGAAATCCAGCTCACCTTGCACTTTAAATCCAGATCACTGTGCATTCAAAATGCAGCTCACTGTGCATTGGAAATACAGCTCACTGTGCACTGCAAATACAGCTCAGCATGCCCTGGTACTCCAGCTCACTGCGCACTGCCACTCCAGCTCACTGCGCACTGCCACTCCAGCTCACTGCGCACTGCCACTCCAGCTCACTGCGCACTGACACTCCAGCTCACTGCGCACTGACACTCCAGCTCACTGCCCACTGACACTCCAGCTCACTGTGCACTGACTCTACAGCTCTTTGCGCACTGACACTCCAGCTCACTGCGCACTGACACTCCAGCTCACTGCACACTGACACTCCAGCTCACTGCGCACTGACACTCCAGCTCACTGCGCACTGACACTCCAGCTCACTGTGCACTGCCACTCCAGCTCACTGAGCACTGGCACTCCAGCTCACTGACCACTGACACTCCAGCTCACTGCGCACTGACACTCCAGCTCACTGCGCACTGACACTCCAGCTCACTGCACACTGACACTCCAGCTCACTGCACACTGACACTCCAGCTCACTGCACACTGACACTCCAGCTCACTGCGCACTGACACTCCAGCTCACTGCACACTGACACTCCAGCTCACTGCGCACTGACACTCCAGCTCACTGACACTCCAGCTCACTGCGCACTGACACTCCAGCTCACTGCGCACTGACACTCCAGCTCACTGCGCACTGACACTCCAGCTCACTGGCACACCAGCTCACTGCGCACTGACACTCCAGCTCACTGTGCACTGCCTCTACAGCTCTTTGCGCACTGACACTCCAGCTCACTGCGCACTGACACTCCAGCTCACTGCGCACTGACACTCCAGCTCACTGAGCACTGGCACTCCAGCTCACTGCCCACTGACACTCCAGCTCACTGCGCACTGACACTCCAGCTCACTGAGCACTGACACTCCAGCTCTTTGGGCACTGGCACTCCAGCTCACTGGCACACCAGCTCACTGTGCACTGACTCTACAGCTCTTTGCGCACTGACACTCCAGCTCTTTGGGCACTGACACTCCAGCTCACTGCACACTGACACTCCAGCTCACTGCACACTGACACTCCAGCTCACTGAGCACTGGCACTCCAGCTCACTGGCACACCAGCTCACTGTGCACTGACTCTACAGCTCATTGCGCATTGACACTCCAGCTCACTGCGCACTGACACTCCAGCTCTTTGGGCACTGACAGAAGAAGCCACTATCCAGCTGCCAGAGTGAACAGGCAGCAATCCAACTAGTTTGACATGACCGAAGGTCAATGCCGGCGTAGGCTGCTGCTTTCAAGGGAAGCTGTCATGGCTGTCTCCCTCCAATTGTGTGGATGGCTCATTTATTTGCTTTGCACGGCCCCTTGTTCCGCGCTGTAACCAATCACCGTTTGTCGATGTACCATTTGTCAATGTACTTTTTCTTTTTTTGTCTACTATGTACGTACTGTGTACGTTCCCTTGGCCACAGAAAAATATTTTTCACTGTACTTCTGTACATGTGACAATAAATCAAATCAAATGGACAGACAGCAGAACTGAAGTTACATAGATACATGGAAAGTAGGAGCAGGAGGAAGCCTTTTGGCCCTTCGTGCCTGCTCCGCCATTCATCACGATCATGGTTGATCATCCAACTCAATAGTTGAATCCTGCTTTCTCCCCATAGCCTTGCAATTGCTCCGATGTTTTTTTGTTTGCCAGTGTTCGGTCAAGGGTAACATCTAAGGTAATTGGGATGTTGATTGTGATTCAGTCTTTTGCCATTTCGAAGCGATGCTGAGTTCTCTCTCAGTGCTGACATTGTGGAGGTGGAATATACTTGGCACTGTTTTCTTGCTGCTGAGCGGTAGGTGCCATGTCTTACAGCAGTTGGCCAACCTTGCAAACCGTTGTTTAGTGTTGCCATAGTTTAGAAATTATCCCATCCGGATAGGCACAGCAGATATCGTCAACGTCGTGCTATGGGCCAGGGCTTAGAAACTCCAAAGTGTATTATGAAGCTCACCTGACCTATAACGTTTTGTTGAATTTGGCTAGGATGAGCACAAGAGCCTTCACTTCAGGTGTGATTCATCAGAATTTCCAGGCACTTTTATCAAAACAAAGTTTATTATAAGAATGTAGTTAAAATATATAAAACACAGCAAGTATTTGTTCTCAATGACAAACATGGAAAAACACACATCAGCTACAGTAATCTAATTAAGAGTATATAACTCTTAATGAATCCCCCATAGTAACTGTTCCAATTCAATACAAAATCCAATAAACCAAAACCCCTTTCAAGGGCGTGGCCCAGCACACTGTACTCTCACTTGAATGGGACTGGTCCTTTCTCTGAGATCCAGCCTCCAACCAGCAGATTCAAAACTCCTTCCGGAAAGCGACTCTATCTTGAAAGTTGCAAAGGCAGTTTGCCACATCCAATGTACTTCCAGTTCACTGGAACAGCTTTAAAATAAAACAGAGAAAACAGGGAGACACTGCTTCTCTTCTGCAGTGCAAACCAACAAGCTGAAACTGAAACGCAAACACTGAGCCCCCTCTCACCCACAAATTACATCACTGAAGCTGTGCTACAAGCCGTGGTGAAAAGTCAAAACCGTTCTTAATGGGACGCTCCCATGACAATGGATAAACATTCGAGGCAGAGTTGAAGACAGATCATTGATATAGTAATTGAAGGACGTTGGCACCACATCAGACCTCTGAGGAAGGCCATTGGACTCCTCCAGGTGCTTTTCTCATCAACCTTGTGCACCCTGAACCATTTATCTTGAAGTGTGAGTTCAATGGCACCAGTAATTCACAGAGGGAAAACTCTTGAGATGTTGACAAGGAGGCCAGTGTGATAAACCGTGCCAAATGCTGCAGTGGGATTGAGAAAGACAAAGCATGTTTTTAGGTTATTTTCAAAGCCGTTTTTAATGCAGGTGGTTAGGGCAAGGACCAGGTCACATGTGATTGGTGGAAGGGTGAGGGAGACATGAGTAAAAGCTTTTTCACGCAGACGGTGATGAGCATCAGAAATTAACTGCCTAAATTGGTGGCCGAGTTTCAAATGCTCAACTTATTTAAAAGATACCCTGGATCTGAGGAGGATCCTGGAAGCTGTAAGGCTATGGACCAGCTGTTGGAAAGTGGGATTAAAGTGAGTGGCTAGTTTATGTTTTCTCCTTGTTCACTGGTGCACACATGATGGGCTGAATGGCCTCATTCTGCACCATAACTTTCAATCGGTTTGATGGAAATTAACTTTTTACAAGTGTGTAGCCCCATTCCATCAGCGTTTAATTATTGTTCGAGGTTAAAATTAATTATTTTTAACATTTACTTTCTGTCTCTTTTTACCTCTCCCGGATACAATTATTCCCTTTTATTTTGCTGCCAACCTGATTTGATGATGAATTAACAACTTTTGACAATTTTTGTTTCAAACTCTGGGATGTTTCATAACTGTTCTTCAATTTTATTGGTTAAGGAGTTTCAAGCTGCAAGATGCAGTTCCCAGAAAAAGTGCTGTGCTGATTGTGGGCGAGCTTTGATTGAAAAAAAAAACAGAATCCCATTTTGGGCATATTTAGCGGGTGTTCCATAAGGGTGGGCACCCCAGGCCCGATCCTCGGCACAGGCAAGCTAGTAGCTCGGGTGCCAGGGTAGCACCCTGCCCAGAACCTGATGACCAGGTGGCCTCCGATTTCCTGGGAGACAATACCCCCCTCCCCGCCAAGTACCTTCACGCCTGGTCCACGTTTGTGGAAACCAGTGCTAAACGGCACCTGCAGAGTTTATTTGCTCCTTTCAATAAATCCTGGTCCATTATCTCATTGGCAGCCCCTTGCAGGTTAATATAAATAACAAGCAAACTGAGACATAATTTTTCTGAAGCTTTCTTTTGGTTGCCAGCCAAAGAACTGTCACTTATCAGCACTCTTTGTGACATGACTTTGAATCTTCTGTATTCATTGTTTTCTTTTGCTTCATTTAGGAATTTGTGATCCCATTTGTTCTGTGAATGTGTTTCTACATATTAATAATGAAACCTGGACTGTGGCTGAAGCCACCCCACCTGACACAACATGACCAGTTTCAAGCATATTGTTTTTCTCCTATTTTTGTCTTTCAAACCCACAGGAGCGACTCACAGTGACCATACGCTGAACAGCGTTAAATGCTTTCTGCCAACTGGAAATGTTGCAGCTTTCAAAGACAAGTGAGAGTGGTGGGGGCGATGGGTGGCTGGTTTTTTTTGGGGGGGGGGGGGGACACGATTGTAGGTATTGGTTTGGGGGGATGGCAGAAGCTTGTCCAGGAAATCTGTTGTCAACCATCCCCCAGGTCCCTTCAGGAGCAAACATTTAGTGATATGACAAGCAAAGAAAAGTTTGCTTCACGGGAAAGCCTCAGAACTTCATAAAGGCTTTCTGGATGGAAATTCAAAGCCCAGCTATAAATGATTAATGTTAGAAATACTTCTTCATTCCAGAAAAGCGAAGCCACACAATGCTCTGGACTGGCCCTGAATTGAAAGCCGTGTGGGAACTTCGCACAAAACACCCATTTCTAGAAGTTGTCAAGCCTCTGCTAGCTCAACTTTGCATTGACGTTACTGCTCACTTTGGTTTGGCGTAAGTTGGCGAAAGATTTCCTCAGCAATGCACTGGGCTGAGCCAACGTTCCGCAGCATCTTACTCACAGCTTGGAAATTTCTAAAACAAACTGGCTCAGCAACAAAAAAGAAACTGCTGAGAAGCGAACAGATGCAACCTATTTCCTGTGCGTAACAAAGAGTAACAGAAGGAAATGACGCCCATCGTCAAAAATTGACTCTTGCCGACGTCAAGAGCATGACACAATGAGTCCAACTTTTGTTCGGTGGCTGTGGTCTATATTTTGTGGTTGTAATGATGGTGAAACTGTTAGCTTTTGTCATCAATGCAGCTGTGTAATTGATGGCAACCTTTGGCATCCAGTCATACCGTTCAATGTTCTTAAAAAAAT
Source organism: Scyliorhinus canicula (assembly GCF_902713615.1). Lineage (NCBI taxonomy): Eukaryota > Metazoa > Chordata > Chondrichthyes > Carcharhiniformes > Scyliorhinidae > Scyliorhinus > Scyliorhinus canicula. The sequence goes on along the minus strand of NC_052154.1, from coordinate 11,895,481 downwards.
TCTTTCATGGAACATCACTGGCAAGGCCAGAATTTCTTATCCATCTCTAATTGCCCCTGAACCGAATGGTTTGTTCGACCATTTCAGGGGGCAATTACGAGTTAACCACGTGACTGTGGGTCTGGAGTCACAGGTGGGCCAGATGGCAGATTTCTTTCCTTAAAGGAAACCAGATGGGTTTTTCCTTTACGACAATCAATTATATTTTCATGGTCATCATTACTGGGACCAAGGTTTATATTTTGGATTTATTAATTAAACTTTCACCAACCGACATGGTGGGATTTGAACCCACTCCCCTTAGTATTCCACTGGGCCACCTGGATTGCTAATTCAGTGATATTACCATTACACCACCAGAAGCTGATTCACTACTCTGCCACATATTTCACTTTTTAAGTTTATGCGGGTGGAAATCTTTTGAAACGATTTGAATAAATGAGAGTTGGTGCTATTACGATTGTTTTCACTGTGAAAACCCTTGAAAAAGTTATGCTCGTCCTTCAAAAACTTCTCGTGTTTCCAACTCTGCCGTGGCCCCTACTGACACTTGCCATGTTAATTTGCAAGTATTCGTTTAAAAGAAAAGCAAAGTAAAACTTAGCACTAATTTTAAGCCGCTGCGCACGACGGGCGTGATTCTCCGCTCCCCACGCCGGGTGGGAGAATCGCGGGAGGGCTGGGTGAATCACGACACACCGCCCTGGCACCCCCCGCGATTCTCCCACCCCCCCAAAAATGGTGTGTCGCGTTTTTCGACACGCCGCTCGGAGAATCGCCGCTCGTCGTTTTTCACGGCGACCGCCGATTCTCCGTCCCAGATGGGCCGTGCGGCCTGACGAACCCAACCGGTTCACGCCGGCGGCAACCACACCTGGCCGCTGCCGTCGTGAACAGCGCGCGACAGGTAAGCGTGGGGCCTGTGGGGGGCAGCGAGAGGATCGAGCACCACGGGCTTGCTCGTGATGGGACTGGCCCGCGATCGGTGCCCACCGATCGTCGGGCCGGCGTCTCTAAGAGACGCCCTCTTTTCCCTCCGCCGCCCCACAAGATCAAGCTGCCATGTCTTGTGGGGGCAGCGGAGGGGAAGACGGCAATCGCGCATGCGCGGGTTGGAGCCGGCCAATCTGTGCATGCACGGCTGACGTCACTTAGGCTCCGCTGGCGCGTCATTCTCAGCGCGCCGCTTTGACGTAAGCGTCAAGGCCCGGTGGCCGAGATTCACGCAATGCCGTTCCTAGCCCCCTTGGGGGGGGGGGGGGGAAATAGAGGGCGAGGAGCGGCCTCCGACGCCGTCGTGAAACTCGGCCGAGTTCACGACGGCTCTCCCGATGCCGCACGGCATCCGTGAATCGCGCCCGACATCTTTGAGTAGGTTTCCCAAACCATACCCCAAAGAGCTTCACTGCCGCACAAAGCTCAGGCAGGGTGTAAAACACATCCCGCACCTATCCCTTTCCCAGTTGTCCTATAGTGTCTAAACAAAGGAGTGAGGCGACTGACAATGGAGTTGAATGTCGGAACAGGCTCGATGGGCTGAATAGCCTACCTCTTTCCCAACTTCTGGTAAGTTATACCAGGACGGCAATTTTAAAACCTGGGGTGGGATTCTCCGCCCCGCCACGTCACATTTCTACCTCAACCGGCCGGTGGGATTCTCCATTATGCCAGCCGGCCAATGGGGTTTCCCATTGTGGGGCAGCCCCATGCCGTCGGAAAACCCCCGGGCGGCGGCATAACGGAGAATCATGCCGGCGGAGAATCCTGCTCCTGATGCTTTGCTAAAATTGGGACTGTCACACTCCATGTTTTCTGACTAACCCGTTCATTCTATTTCCTTCAGTAAATTCCACACCACACTTTACCCTCAATACATGCCCAGCCTTAATAGGGTCATCACAACCAGATTTTCTCAGAGACCAAAAACAGAAAATGCTGGATAAACTCAGCAGCTCTGGCAGCATCTGTGGAGAGAGAGAGGCAGTGCTGCCTTTTCTGTTGGGTTTTCATCACTTTGTCACAGGCGACACTGTTTGTCTTTAATTCTAGTTGGCCTGAATAAAATGGCGAGCCGCAATGATCTGCAAAAGGTCAGGGAGCAAGGCCAAAATCTCTGTCATGGCGGGGCCGAGACTAAGAATCTGGGCTTCTATCTCTAATATTTTAGCCCCCTTCAGTCCTTAAAGTGCTGAACTGCCAGTTTGGAATACGAAACGTCGAGAGAAATATTGCAGCTGCTCCTTTTTTGAATTTATTTGGAACTCTGTTTGCCCTTTCAATTTACGAAAGTATTGGGGATGACGAGGAGACTGTTTACCCAATGTTCTAAACAACCCAATTTGGAAACCAGGATTCTATTTGCTTCCCAGTGGCAGAGGAACACTATGAGGATAGACGTGTCGGGCAACCAGGTGTGAGCACAGTGGTTAGCACTGTTGTTTCACAGCTCCAGGGTCCCAGGTTCGATTCCCGACTTGGGTCACTGTCTGTGAGGAGTCTGCATGTTCTTCCCGTATCTGCGTGCGTTTCCTCCGGGTGCTCCGGTTTCCTCCCACAGTCCAAAGATGTGCAGGTTAGGGTGGATTGACCATGATAAATTGCCCTTAGTGGGGTTGGGTGGGGTTGCTCGGTTGCGGGGATGGGGGTGGGGGGGGAGGTGTGGGCTTAGGTGGGGTGCTCTTTCCAGGGGCCGGTGCGGACTTGTTGGGACAGGTGACCATCTTCTGCACTGTGGATTCTATGATTCTATGAACCAGTTGTGATTCTCTCTCTACAGATGATGCCAGACCTGCTGAGTCTACAAAATTATGAGGGGCATAGACAGAGTGGATCGTCAGAGGCTTTTTCCCAGGGTAGAGGGGTCAATTACTAGGGGGCATAGATTTTAGGTGCGAGGGGCAAGGTTTGGAGGAGATGTACGAGGCAAGTTTTTTACACAGAGGGTAGTGGGTGCCTGGAACTCGCTGCCGGAGGAGGTGGTGGAAGCAGGGACGATAGTGACATTTAAGGGCATCTTGACAAATACATGAATAGGATGGGAATAGAGTGATATGGACCCAGGAAGTGTAGAAGATTTCAGTTTAGACGGGCAGCATGGTCGGCACGGGCTTGGAGGGCCGAAGGGCCTGTTCCTGTGCTGTACTTTTCTTTGTTCTTTGTTCTTTATCCAGCATTTTCCGTTTATACTTCAGATTTGCAGCATCCGCTGTATTTGACTTTTACTCCTCAGGCAGTGCACTGGGAGATGACCAAAATAAAAACAGTTGCCACATTAATTCTCTGCGTCGTTTGACCTTCTGGTCACTTTGATACGACGGTGTGCAAGAATTGTAGAGGAATTAAGAAATCTTTGTGTGAAATAATGCGGACCCTGGAAGTCTGAAATTGAAACAGCTAAGGCTGGAAACAGTCAGCAGGTCTCGCACCATCTATGCAGAGAGAGGAAAACATGTCAGATGTGGCAGGAAGAGTCAACGAGCGCAATTTAGCGGGAAGAAACAGGGTCCTGTTTTGGGTGCGTTCAGCGGGGTGGTTCTTGGCGACAACGACCCCGCTATCAAATGGGACTCTGTTTTTTTTTGGCCCTGCGAAGAAGGCCCAGCTGAAGTCACTTTTACCTTCATTTCCTGAGCTGACGAACTGAGCTGATCAGCGCAGGAAGTGATCAGGACGCCATTGTTAAATGCCTCCCCGATCTCTGGAACCCTCCCCCCCCCCCCCCCCAGTGCCCCAACCTACCTATTAGGGGGTCCTCGAGCCTCCCCTCAACCCACCTCATTAGGGTACCCGTGTGTCTGATCCTTGGCAGTGCTAACCTGGCACCAAGCCAATTTAGCATTGCCCACATAGCAGTGCCAAGGTTCCCGGGTGGCAGTGGAAGTGCCAGGGTACCACCCTTCCTAGAGTACGACCACCTGGAGGCCTCCGAAGGCCTGGGAGACCCCCCCTCCCCATCACCCAGGTACCTTTTGTGAACCAGTGCTAAATGGCATCATGGCGAGGTTTCCCAGGCATGGGCGTTCAATCCTGGCAATGGGAGAATCTGAAGGCTAACTGCTCACTTAATTATGCAAATTTGGATCTCGCCTAGCGAGGACAAAATCCAGATTGCGAGATTTGCGACGCTTGGATTGCCTCGCGAGACCTCTCGTGAGACTTAACGGCCTCATCACAACACCAAGTCGGGCGCGATGAGGCCCTTCGACCAGGCCCAATATCTTAGAAGTACAAGAGAAAACTGGAAGGAGAAACTAGGAGAAGGACTATTTTCATTTGGTTTTTTAAAATAGGATTTGCTGCCCTTCCCTAATTGCCCTTGAACTGAGTGACTTGTGAGGCCATTTCAAAGGACAGCAACGTGTCAACTGTTGTGTTGGCCAGTGTAGGCTTGAGAGATGAACAGACACTTCCAACACAGGTGAAGGTTCAACTCAATTTTATTAACTACTTCTAACTAACTCACACATGATGACTGTGTTTCTAAATAATGCTAACTTAAACTAGAGACCTAAGCCTTGTCCGAACCAGTTGATTCCCTCAGCACGTGGTGTGAGTCCGTGCTGGGCTGGATGAGTTCCTGTCACACTCAGAGGCAGCACCCAGAATGAACGGGAACTGTGGTGCCCTCTGCCTTTATAGTGTGTGTATTCTAACTGGTGATTGGCTGCGGTGTTTGTACATGTTGATTGGTCCCTGTGTGTGTCCATCAGTGTGTGTCTGCACCATGGTATATTGGTATATATTATGACATCAACTACATCATATAATCCCTACTGTGGGTCTGGAGTCATATGTAGGCCAGACGGGTAAGGACGGCAGATTCCCTTCCCTGAAGGACATTAGTGAACCAGACGGGTTTGTACAAAAGTCAACGATAGTTATCTGGTCACTCTTATTAAGACTAGCTTTTTATTGCACATTTTTAATTACTTTTAAATACCGCTCACTACCATGATAGGATTTGAACCCGTGTCCCCAGTGTATTATTAGCCTGGGCCTTTGGGTTACTAGGCTTGTGGCTAGTATTGTTTCCATGTTGAAGAGCAGAAGGCAGACAAAGCATGCTACATGTTCAAAATGAACTGTTCCTGTTGTACTGCAATGCCAGTATGGCACTATACAGATGGTGTGGTATTTTAAATTAGTATGAATACTGAGGCACTGCTTTACATGCTGTTGCCTGATCAGAAACTGATGCCGATTGAGAACTTGTTACTCATAAATTGTCCTTAAATTGTGACAATAATTAATCCTGCCACACATTTAATCTTCTTCTCAGGACTCATTAACCAGCTTTACCATCTTGTATGGGGCCAAAGATTCCACAGGATCCTACGTTAATAAATTAAATTTAACAGGAAAATAGGGGCGTACATCAACTAGCAAGTCGGTGAGTGGTTAAATAGCTAAGAGAGTACTTGCTATAATTACGCTCCTTACAATTGGCTCCCAATATTGTTCAGTTGCATTGACAGCAAAAAAAGGCACTCTGCCCTGGGCTAACACGTGAATCCTTCTCCATGCTGATCAATCACAATGTGTTGCACTGTGATGAAAAGACACAGATCTGAAGCATTAATTCTACTTTTCTCCCAACAGAGCGAGTGGATACGTGGAAGGCCATCTTGTCCCCGTGCACCCGGGAGACTAACATCTCTCCATCTCAGCGGCCAAACATCTTTTCAATCAGCTTGAGGATTTTTTTTGCCTCCAGCTGCTCAATCCAGACTTCTACTCCACATATTGATTTCTCACTAGAAGCCGAAGGCTCAGCCTCCGACGTGTTATGGTTTAACTGGCAATGTGATGTTTTTTTATTCGCTGCCTTTGAGTGTTTTTTTGCGTTTTGTTTTTCCCCCCAAGACTTTTCTCTCACCAGCTCTGAGGAGTGAATTTCTTCCTGGTATCTTGGTGATCAAATACTGGGGAAGATATTCCATCTTCTCGAGGACGGTATGGATGAGCCACGGATGGAAATTCCATGATCCTTTGAATATGGTCGTCATTCGGTTTTCTGGTTGAAGAGACTGATGGATATCAGGAAAACACATTCTACTCCCTTGGTGATTCTGTTGTTAAATTCACATGGACGAGACCGTGAGCTCTTTGCCTTCCTGGGCCCATGGCGATGTCCACACAGCAGTCAGGAGGAGCAGTGAGTGGAATGGACAGGATTGGAGACCTGCAAAGACTTGAACCTCATCCCCTGAAGCCGCTCGCCATTCACTGCCGGGATGCGGAGCTGCAGGGGATGGGTGCTGGGTGAGGGCGGGAGGGAGAAAGGAATTCTGGCCAGTGAGAGCTGAAAGCCTGCACCAAAATCTCAGAATCAAAAATAAAATGGGACTGATGGATACAGAAAACTAAAAAAAGTAATAATTACATGATGCCTTCTCTGGTCCCCTCAGGCCCCTCCCAGTTTCTGACCCTCTCCCAACCTTGTGGAGGCCCTCGGGGACCACCCTCTCTCACCCACCCTCTACCGGGTAAGGCCAACTCGGGCCCGATCCCTGGCAGTGCTAATCCGACACCTGGGCACCATGGCACTGCCAGGGTCACCAGGCGGCACTGCCAGGTGCCCGGGTTGCCAGAGGGAGAGCCAGGGCACCACTCTGCCCTGTCCCCAACCACCCAGGGTTCCTCAAAAGCCTGGGAGACCCCCTCGGTGCTGTTATGACTGGTGCATACATATGTGGACCAGTACTAAACTGTGCCCTGGAGATTCTGGTGAGTCCTGGACACCGGGTTAATCCGGTTAACGTATATTTAAATAAGCCTCATTCAAATATGCAAATATGGATCATGCCCAGTGAAGGCGAGATCCAGATCATGATGTCTTCCATTGAATATCACGAGACATTTCGTGCAAAGCGAATCCGGTGAGATCCCTCTCATCAGATTCTTTTTTAAAAAATGTATTTTATTACAAACATGTATCAAAACAGGTTACTGCAAATAAATACCCCGGGAAACATACTTCCCAACAATCAACTATACAGTCTGTACAAATTTTACTCCTTTTCTGCACCCCCCCCCCCCCCCCCCCCCACCCCCACACCACCCACCCGCCCGCAAGGAACAGCTCCTCAAACACGGTCACAAACATCCCCCACCTTTTCTCAAATTCCCCTGCTGAGCCCCTTAACTCATACTTTATCTAACTGCAGGAAGTTGTACAGGTCACCCAACCATGCCGCTACCCCTGATGGCAATGCTGACGGCCACTCCAGAAAAATCTGCCGCCGTGCAATCAGAGAGGCGAAGGCCAAGACAACGGCCTACATCCTCTCCATGAGTTCCGGCTTCTCTGAAACCCCAAATATCGCCACCAAAGGGTCTGGGTCCACTCCCTCCTTCACTATCCTCGCTAAGACTGATTTAGCTCACTGGGCTAAATCACTGGCTTTTAAAGCAGACCAAGCAGGCCAGCAGCACGGTTCGATTCCAGTATCAGCCTCCCCGGACAGGCGCCGGAATGTGGCGACTAGGGGCTTTTCATAGTAACTTCATTGAAGCCTACTCGTGACAATAAGCGATTTTCATTTCAAGACCGGCAACACTCCCACCCAGAATCTTCCCAATTTTTCACAACCACAAAACATGTGTGCGTGATTTGTTGGCCCCCGCCCACACGTCTGAAACTCATCTGCTCCCCCCGAAAGAGCACACTCATTCTCGCCCGAGTCATATGCACCCTGTGCACCATCTTAAACTGTATCAGGCTCACCCTTGCACAAAAGGAGGTCCCGTTTACCCTTCGCAGTGCCTCACTCCATACTCCCCAACTGATCTCCCCTCCCAACTCTGCTTCCCATTTCTCTTTGATCTTCACCACCCACTCACCTCCCTGCTCCCCCAGCCACTTGTATATATCCCCAATTCTTCCCTCCCCTTCCACATCTGAAGTAGCAGTCGCTCCAGCAGCGTGTTTTCTGGTGTGGCTCACCCCCTCCGCCAGCGAGATTCTCCGTCCTGCCAGCCGACCAATGGGGTTTCCCAATGTGGGCAGCCCCACATTGTAGGGAAATCCCCCGGCGCAACGGAGAATCCCGGCAGCGGAGAATCCAGCCCCTTGTCTCCAACAGTGCAGCACTCCCTCAGTACCACACTGGAATATCGGCCATACCGACACACTCAAGTTTTGAATCCACAACGTTCCAACCCAATTGAATCAAGCTGAAGAAAAAAAATCATATAAATGTGATTATGCATTAAGATTGAAATGATGATCTGACAGGTTTGCTGTTGTAAAGTAACATTCTTCAATAATTTTGCACTGAATGCAGGAATATCCCTCACAGGATATTGGGACGCTCTTGGTTTTATCAGCCAATGAGGTGCTAATTAATGGTAGGCGAAAGCTCTGGAGACGAGTTAACAGGTTATCTCACTTAGCAATTGGCATTTGCTTGGCTTGGCGATGACAGCATGATTTATAAGGTGCATTACGAGACTGCCTGCTAATGTCTGCCTCAGCGTTCAACTCTGCTGAGAGAATCAGTCAACTTTACTCTCTAAAGTAGTTTAATTTCTGATTACAGTTCGACTCCTGTCACTGCAATGAGAAAGTTAAACTAAACTTCCCTGAACCCTTTGTGAGTTTATTCAGCAAATAGTTCCACTCCAAACAGTCTCTGGTCTGTGTTAAATGAGCTGTTTTCAGCAACAGTAGTCTCAGGCATATTGAACCAAACCCAGTGCCCACATATTGCTTGTTTGTATTTTCCTCTGGGTGTTTGAAAGGCCAATTTATTTTCCTGCTGATTGGACAACAGATAACAGCGACAAGGACAGATGTCACATAAAGTGGACCCTAGAGTTCATGGAAACAGAAATATGCCTTTATTTGGTTCGTCACTCTCTCCTCCCTGACTCAGCCAGGTTCAAAAGCTGCTAAATGTGAAGCGTATCAGTGCTGAGGGGACTCTGTAATGTTGGATGTGCCACCGTTGGAAACCCAGGCGTCAGCTGCTGGTATTGATCAATGCCCAACAGATCAGAACAGCCCCACTGATAAATTCCGGTCTTGACCAACACCCACCCCACAACCAACATCATCAAAAATAAATTGACGGGCTACTTATAGAAGCCAAATATAGACAGAAACCTGAAATAAACACAGAATATAAAATCTCAGCAGGTTTGGCAGCATCTATAGAGGGAGAAATGAGTGAGCTGGATTATTGGCATGTTGGAATGTCTTGGGAGCCCTTTAAAAATGGTAGGCGAGTCCCGATTCTGGGAATCAGGACCTCATTCCTGAGGTTTCCAATCTTCAAGAGGGCCCTTTTAGGGCTGCAGGCTGGTTCGGGTCTTGAGCAGGTTGCCTCTACTCCTGCCCTGGCTGGCTGCATTGCGGAGATAGCCATGTCTTACCTCTCCACAATTTGCATGGAGTCGGGCCGGCTTTACAAAGGGGTGTCATGAACCATAGTCTACATGAGCAAACCCTTTGAAAGATAAGTTCAAATGTCCTCCTCATGCCACCCTCCCAAGTCAAGGTATGCACCCCCCGCCCCCACTCCTTATGACCCCTCATGCCCCCCCCCCCCCCATTCCAAGCTATGCCTCCAAAATAATCCTTCTGGCCCCCATGCCACCCCGTCATGCCAAGCTATAGAACCTCCATGCCCATTCACGTATTGTACACTGCAGAGAAATAATGAATCCTGTAGTGACAATAGAATGTGCAAAAAGTACTTTAAAAAAAAACATTCATAGATTATTTAACTTTCTACTTCCTAAATAAAAATATTTTTATCACATGCCAATAAAAGTGTCAATCACCCAGACTCTTTAATGTATCTGTAAACCAGGTGGTCACGTGGATGTTGGGATGACGTGCATACACAATGGGTCACAATGGGCTGGTTTAGCACACTGGGCTAAATCGCTGGCTTTTAAAGCAGACCAAGGCAGGCCAGCAGCACGGTTCAATTCCCGTACCAGCCTCCCCGAACAGGCGCCGGAATGTGGCGACTAGGGGCTTTTCACAGTAACTTAATTTGAAGCCTACTTGTGGCAATAAGCGATTTTGATTTTGATTTTTCATTTCATGTCGGGAGCGCGGAAGTTCTCCTGAAAATGAAATGAAAATCGCTTATTGTCATGAGTAGGCTTCAATTAAGTTACTGTGAAAAGCCCCTAGTCGCCACATTCCAGCGCCTGTCCAGGGAGGCTGGTACGGGAATCAAACCGTGCTGCTGGCCTGCTTGGTCTGCTTTAAAAGCCAGCGATTTAGCCCAGTGAGCTAAACCAGCCCTGGAGCACTGGCAGAGACACAGCATGTAAGAGCTGCTCAGATACTGTTAATAAATATATATTGCTGTTAGTCCCTGGTCACCAGTTATTGGAACCAATACTTCCACCGTATCAATAGCCGCAACTGCAAGCAATTGAAACCTATTTATCTTGTGTAAATAAACATTGTGAAATTGATAGCAAAGTTCAGAGAGCCAGAGCTGTCAATCAACAATGTTTTCCCAGGGGCTCAGTTGTTTCAACAGGCTAATGGATTTCTGGGGGCCCTCAGCCAAGACTCATTATGTATTCTTGGCAGGATACATTGTTGGAGTAGAATGTGTCCCCTTGCACATGCTACCCTCAAATTTCTGGATTGGCAGGATCTTCAGTTTGTAGTGGGCGAACTATCAAAGAAGAATGATGAGTTAATGCAATGAGTTCTGAAAATAGTGTACACAGTAACCACAGTATGCCAGTGGTGGATGGTTAATAAACGATATTCAGAACACCATGTATAGATGTGAGGCAGTTGGGGACATCCCGAGATCTAGAAAGATGCAACATAAAATAAGCTTCTTTTTCTTACTTGAGTAAGAATAATAGTTTTCCCTTACTCTGATGAATGGTCCAACAAACCTGCTCCAATGAGGTTGATCTGCATTTAAACTGTTGTGTTCAAGGCAGAAAAGGCACTGATGTAAATACAAATGTATTGGACAAGGTGATATTTCCTGAACTTTCTCCTCCAAATCTCGACAATAAACTGTTTCCCTGCGTTAACAAGTGTGGTTGACATTTTGCTCCAGAACTGATATATTTCCATCATTGCTTTAAGTTAACATATTGTCAGCTTACATGTATGGTGCTCTGTTGAATTGACTTCTTACTGTTAACATAATATTGTGTTTTCTGTTAAATTTCAACAGTGTATCCTGTTCTAATGACCAGGCTGATTGGTGGGAAATGAAATGAACATTCCTTCTCGCAGAGAAACACATAAATATGGAATTTGTTTTTCTTTTTCAAATTCTCAGCAGTTTTCACTCCTGCGGGCATTAACCCCTTGTTGGGGTAAGGTTCCTTGAGTTTCGGTCTCCCCCTGGTACATCACCCAAGTGGTTGCTCTTCATGATGAAGGTCAGATAAAGAGGTTCTGAAATTTCGCAGGCTTTCCTTTTCTCCACCCCCCCCCCCTCCCCTACAGATCCTTCAGCGAGCGATTAATAAATCCTTCAGAGAAATGGTGTGACTTTCAGATGGTTATTCCATTTCTCTGCCGATCCCTGTGGCCTCTCGCCAAGATTGAGATGGGGGAGCAGGAAAGCTCCTGCGCAGTTCTGTGTCCGAGCATCAGCAGGGGTCACGGCCAACATTTGACCCCCGTGAATCCTGCCGTGGGGAATTTGCCGCCGTCCTCCTGATTGAGATCACGGGGAAATATCAGAAATGCCCGCTGCCACCTTACCACCCCATCCAAGATTCCCCTACCACTCATCCCCCCACCCCCACACCACATCAGATCCGTGGCTGATCCCGGTTTTCCCACCAGCCACAGAAGATAGTTGGTTTGTCAGCGCCAATAGACAGAGTCCACATCGGATTGTAAAGAAAAACAAACTTATTTTATTTAACATATTGACTATTATACACAGCTCCAGTCTCCCGACTGGGTCTTCTCCAGTTAGTGCCTGACTGGCCGACGCTATTTATACAAAGACACATTGACTTAGTTAAGGGTGCCCTACCCCCTTATCGGGAGAGCTGGCATCCTACAAGCTCCACAGGGTAGAGGATCATCCCGATCCCATGAGGGTGATAACAGTTGGTTAAAGAACAATGCCACAAGGGCAGCACGGTGGCCTAGTGGTTAGCGCAACCGCCTCACAGCGCTGAGGTCCCAGGTCACTGTCTGTGTGGAGTTTGCACATTCTCCCCGTGTCTGCGTGGGTTTCGCCCCCACAACCCAAAAATGTGCAGAGTAGGTGGATTGGCCACGCTAAATTGCCCCTTAATTGGAAAAAATAATTGGGTAATCTAAATTTATTAAAAAAAAGAAAAAAAAAACAATGCCACTTAGTCTTCAAAGTCTTTTGTATGTTCACAGCCAGTCTTTATTAACTACTTTTAATTATACACATAGATAGAATAAAAGGGTACAGACACGGAGTTATCTCCATACCCAAGTCTTTACACATCTCTGCCGAACACCACACTGACCCGAGATCTGGGTCATGTGCTGTCTCACATCACTGTGAGAATGGCACCGTACTCAGTCCCACATTGACCCTCTATTTTCCTGACCCTCATACTGCATACTGCATGGCCCAAGAGAGGTAGTGGGCCATGCAGTGACCTCATCCGATTCTTTAGTCTGCCGTGAGCACGTACATACTAAATATCAATCTTAGCCAAGGAGCCTTCCTCCAGTCTTCGAGGTGCTCTGGCTTCCTGAGGATCCCTCACTGCCTCTTCTGCAGCTCTAGTGGTGTCTTAGAGTTTCCATGGTTGCATTGGTCTCTCTCGACTGTGGGAACCATGACAAAACGCGAATACAATGGGGGCACTTTTAATGCGGCTGAGCAGATACGTTTGGATGCTGGTGTTGGGCTGGTGTTAAGGGCTGGAAAAATGAGTGTGTCAGAAAGCGTACACAAACCTACTGACTTACACGCTGAATGGCAGCATGCTGGGCTGTGTGTGCAAGCATCCCCTTCATGAGAAGCAGGCTGCCGACTTCAATCTGCCAATCATTCAATTACAGTCATATTAAGACCGTTTTTGTGGCTTAACCGTGGGTCCATGGGTTTCCTGGGCTTCCTAGAATTCAAGAAAATGGTGGCCATGCAGAGGACTGACAATGTGACAGGGAAATTGGTACTGACACCTGACCGCTGTTTCTTGCCGACTTGTGTGAAAGGTTTTGGCCACGGCACTTGCGCAGAGAGAAGCTGTTCCTAAAATTTAGGAGCTGTCATCACACTTTGGAGGGTTGAGTGCCTGATCTATGCTTTGGAACTCTGATCCATCAGATCCATATGAGTGCTGCTGATGGAACTCAGGAAGGGCCAGGATTATCATGGCCCCCCTTGATCTTCCTGACAAGCCACACGCTTTTGTCAAAAGGGGTGTGGATGGGGGAAACTGGTGTCGCACAACTTCCTGTTCCTCAGTTATGACTCCAAGTAGGTGTTCGTGCATGCCAGAGTCCTCACCCTGGGATCTTGACTGGATGTCCATGCAAATCTAATTGCGAGGCCAATCAACATTGGACGGTGCAGTGCAAGGGGTCCTCACCCCTTATAAGTGCATGAGGACTGGGAACAGGTGAAGATTCTACAAGTAAATCGGACAATGGCTCAGAAGGTGGAGAGCAGCACAGTCTGTGACACATCCAGGTTACTGTCATGACACGTAGTAAGGTAAGGAGCGAGACAGCTGGGAACTCACACAATACGAGCTCCATAGTTAATCATAGAAAGCCATCGCCATACCATAGCGGCATATGTCCTGGCCAGAGCAGCTACAGGCAGGAGAGGGGGATCAGGAGCAGCAAAAAGCTGTTTTCACAGCAGAGAGGGGATCAGTTCACAGGAGGTTCTAACCGCCAAACAGTGTCTACAGGTAGAGAAGAAGCTGTGCGACGTGTCAGAACACAGGTGTCTCAGGAAGCTCACGATGTCACATCAGGTGGTGGCAGAGATTTGTGGCTGGGCTGGATCAATACCTCTGCCAATTGGATCCGGTGGACTTGCTGTTCAGTAGTTCACCACCTTCAATTCCTTTGAGTTGTTTTTTGAATCAGAGGGTGTGAGTGTCACTGGCAAGACCAGCATTTGTAGCCTATCTCTAATTGCCCCTGAATCTGAATGGCTCGATCGGCCATTTCAGAGGACAATTAAGAGTCAACCACATTTCTGTGGTTCTGGAGTCATGTGTAGGCCAGACTAGGTAAGGATCATAGAATCCCGAGAGTGCAGTAGGAGGCCATTTGGCTGCATTACAGCTTGGTATGGCAACTGCTCAGCTCAAGATCGCAAGAAACTGCAGAGTGTAGTGAACTCAGCCCAGCAAGCTTGCCATCCTCCCATTGATTCTGACTACATCTCCTGCTGCCTCAGGAAGGCAGACAGCATCTGGGCAGCACAGTAGTTAGCAGTTGCTTCACAGCTCCAGGGTCCCAGGTTCGATTCCTGGCTTGGGTCACTGTCTCTGCGGAGTCTGCACATTCTCCCCGTGTCTGTGTGGGTTCCCTCCGGTGCTCTGGTTTCCTCCCACAGTCCAAAGATGTGCAGGTTAGGTGGATTGGCCATGATAAATTGCCCTTAGTATCCAAAAAAGGTTAGGTGGGGTTCCTGGGTTACGGGTGTGGGTTAAGTGGGGTGCTATTTCCAAGGGCTGGTGCAGACTCGATGGGCCGAATGGCCTCCTTCTACACTGTAAATTCCATGATTCATTGATTCATTGTCAGAGACCCCTCACACCCAGACTTTGCCCTCTTCCGGACCCTTCCATCAGGCAGAAGACACAGAAGTCTGAAGACCTGCACATCCAGACATAGGAACAGCTTCTTCCCCACAGCTACAAGACTCCTCAACGACTCTCCCTTGGACTGATCTGTTCCCTGTAAGAACACTATTCACCACACCCTATGCTGCTCTTGTTTGGCCCTTGCTCCGCACTGTAAACAATCATGATTTGTTGCTGTACCATTTCTAAATGTACTCTGTCAATTATTCTTTTGTCTACTATGTACGCACTGTGTACGCTCCCACGGCCGCAGAAAAATAGTTTTCACTGTATTTCAGTACATGTGACAATAAATATCAATCAATCAATCAATTAACTTCTCTCGTAAACAAACTATGGAACACTCTCATTTTTTGCAAATGACCTCTCTTGAGGTGCTCTGCGGGAGTGGTTGGATAGATGGAGCTGTACTGCAGGGGGTTCTGGAACAGGAACAACGGGGTCTTGAGCTGCACTTAAGGGTGCGTCAGTGGGTGCTTCTGTATTCAACAACTCATTGGATGTCTCAGGAATATCAGCTGTAGGGCGCCAAATTACTTCAGAGATTGACAGCGAAACATCAATCGCAGGTTGATCTTGCCCTTGTTGGAATGTTTCTCTTGCCCGACTGTGATCCATATGTCAGCGCATTACTTTGTTCCCAGATTGAACTTGAAATAATAATAGATAAGTTTCTGAAATGGTGGCTCCTGGAGTCCAGCATGGTCCACGTCTAAAGTTACGCACATACACAGGGTCACCTATTTTGAACATATGACCATCGTTGTGTACATCGTGGTTCAGATTCTGGGCATTTTGTTTCTGTCTCACCTTCTCTTCCAAATTGGGAAATACTAAAATCCAGACATGTGAGCAAGCGGCGTTTCATCAGCAGCTCTGACGGTGTGGAGCCAATCGTAGTTTGTGGTGTTGCCCGGTTACTCAGGAGGAATCTGGAATGACAAGCTCCAAAGTGACTCCAGCCAACTTCTTCATACTGGATTTAAAGGTCGGGACAGCTTTTCCGGCGAGTCCATTTGATGAAGGAGGGATCAGTCTTCATCTGTCCGATGACATTCAGATCTGTGAGCTTCAGACATTCCGCCCTGGTGAAAGCTATTCCATTGTGAGAGACAATCTCAGGCAACCCATGTATCCTAAAGGAGTTACGCAGCCTCTCAATAGTTACAGCTGAAGTTGGCATCTTTACCTCGTGGACATCAAGCCACTTTAAATGTGCATCGATGAGTAACAGAAATGTGGTGCCTAGAAATGGCCCCGCATAGTCAATATGCAGTCTGACCCAAGGACATCCAGGCCATTCCCATGGGCGAAGGGGAGATGAAGGAGGCCATTTCTGCTGTTGCTGGTAAAGGGGACAGTGTTTAACCGTGACCTTGGTGTTCCTGGCCACCAGACATAATTATGTGCCACCATTTTCATCCTTGATGTCCCTGGGTGTGAACAGTGGAGCTCTGCCAAGAGTTTGTCCATGACTCTGGAACTCCACAGCAAGACCCGTCCTGGAAAATCAGTTCAGTGTTTCTGAAATAAAAGGGGAGCAGATCATCAGACAACCTTGCTAAAAAAATACTTTACTGTTGGACAGCACTGGGTCTCTGCTCGTCCAATTATTCATCCTGTTTCGCATATACAAGTGATAAAGCCCAAGAAATGTAACAACATTAGCTCTTCCAGAATGGGTGTGTTGGCAGGATTGCCTGCAAATGGAAAGTTGGTCTGCAGGTACAAAATATAACAATAAAGGCAAATGTAATGTTAGAATTTATTGCAGAAGGACTGGCGTATAAAAGTAGAGAAGTGTTGTTGCAATTGTATAGGGTGTTGGTGAGACCACATCTGGAGTTTTGTGTCCAGTTTGGGTCTCCTTATTTGAGGAAGGATGGGATGGCATTGGAGGCAGTTCAGAGGAGGTTCACCAGATTGATTCCGGGGATGACGAGGTTGAGGTATGAGGAGAGATTAAACAGTTTGCGCTTCTACTGGCTGGAGTTTAGAAGGATAAGAAGGGACTGATCGAGGTGCATAGAATACCACAAGGGATTGACAAAGTAAATATAGACCAAATGTTCCCCTTGTGGGGCAATCTAGAATGACAGCTCACAGATATAGGGTGAGAGGCGGTAGATTTAAAACTGAGATGAGGAGGAACTACTTCTCGCAGAGGGTGGTGAATTTGTGCAACTCGCTGTCCCATAGTGCAGTCGAGTCGGAATCATTAAATGGTTTCAAGAAGGTGATAGATATATTTCTGATATAAAAATGGTTTAAAGGGATATGGGGAACAAGTAGGGAAGTAGATTTGAGACCAGGAAGAGAACAGCCATGATTTGATTGAATGGTGGAGCAGGCTCGAAGGGCTGAATTGCCTACTACTACTCCTAATTCCTATGTTCTTCTGGTGAGATCTAAACCTAAATTCCAAGACGGTTAGCTTGGCTCACTGGATTTACTAGTCCAATGGTAATATTACTGTGCCACTGCCTCCCCTGTAACCTTCGACAGACGTAGTACCTCATTGACTTCTTATATTAAGTAAGATCCCCCCAGTCACCCATGAGTAATTCTCAACCTCACCAGCTTCCACTCCATCAACTGGTGGATTTCAACCACACAAAGATGTTCATGCAAAGAGTGTGTATGATTCCCAGTACGCTATTGTGGTGCTTTTGTCCTCTGGCACTCCACCACCCTCCCAAACCTCTTCACATGTGAAAGTAGAGTTACCAATGTCTGCTCTGATTTACCCACCCTCATGATGCCACTCATGAGGAACCCAACCAATGAGGCCCAAAAGCTACAGAGTGAAAGCCATGTGACAACCTGATTCATCATTGAGTAAACTATCAATGTGCTGAATATGTGCTTCAGGTACCTGGACAGATCTGGAGGAGTCCTTTATTATGTACCAGTTAGAGAATGTAGAATGGTCACAGTACGTTGCACTCTGCACCATGTTGTTGCTCCGCTCTTCCATTATTCCTCTCATGACCCAGAAACCAGAGAACACTTTGCTGCAAATGAGAGGGGTGATGAATGATCATGGCTAGGATATTGTGCATCCTATTCATAGTTTGTAAGCCATTGGGGAGGGCCTGCATGTATTCATGTATCGTCACAGACTGCAGCATCATGCCACTCATACCTCAGATGGGCTCCTCCAATCTCCCACAAACATGCACAGGTCAGTAGGAATCCTTGCCAATATGCTCTTTGCTGCTTCAACCTTTTTGTTGCTGGCCCTCAAGGTACAGCATCTGTGCCCAGCTGAGCAGATCTTGGAGTACCCTGCAGCCTTCGTTGAGGACTCTTCATTGCTGTCCCTGTCTCCACTTGGGATACGCGAGTCATCATGTGAACATTCAAACCATCTTCCTTACTGTTCCCATTGACGTACCTGAGCTGCAGCATTAGCTCCTGGACTCTTGTGACTGCACTCTCCAGATGTGTGGCCTCCTCTGATCAGTGATTACCATCTTCCTGCGCCACCTCCTGCTGGAAGGCCCTGTGGGAGTTTAAAGAAAGGCATGAGAGCTGTCAATGTGAGATTGTTTGAAATGATCATTATGCATTTCACCATTTCACTCACTGCACTCAACGTGAGTGAGTGTTGTACGCCATGTTGCTGTCTGATATTGAATTCTGTCACCAATTCTCCTGAGGGGGGAAATGGCTGTTAAACTTCTGAAGCAGGTGTGGATGGCTGTTAACTTGTTTAACTATAGAACTGATGTTTTCATAAATATGAAGAGTTAGTGTACATGCAGCTTTTGGATAAGCTAATTTATGGACTTATAAGCTGATAAATCAGCTCAATCTTTTGCCACATCTTAATATGTAGGGGTACGACATGGAACAAGAGTTTGCTTCTCTCTCTCACCTTTGCTAATGAGAGAATGTACATTGGATTACTTAGAATTTACAGCATAGAAACAGGATATTTAACCTCATTGGTTTATGCTGGTGTTTATTCTCCAGATGAAACCCATCCCACCCCCTCTTCTTCAAACTAATCAGCATATTCTTCAATTGCTTTCTCTCTCATGCACGAGCTTCTCCTAAAATGTATCAATACTATTCACCTCAAAGGCTGCATATTACAGTCCCCTGCCAGTGTACTTGAAAGCAGGGTTGGGGGCCTTGTACAATAGAATGCATGCCTCTTCTACCCCCTTCCCGCCCACCCCCGATCTGACTCCCATTTTACAATAAATGGTGAGGTGTCTTGCAGCCCATCTGCCCGTAGGCCTATTGAGACCCTTAAGTGGCCAATTAGTAGAACATAGAACATAGAACACTACAGCGCAGTACGGGCCCTTCGGCCCTCGATGTTGCGCCGACCTGTGAAACCATCTGAAGCCTATCTGACCTACACTATTCCATTTTCATCCATATGTCTATCCAGTGACCACTTAAATACCCTTAAAGTTGGCGAGTCTACTACTATTGCAGGCAGGGCGTTCCACACCCCTACTACTCTCTGAGTAAAGAAACTGCCTCTGACATCTGTCCTATATCTCTCACCCCTCAATTTAAAGCTATGTCCCCTCGTGTTGGTCATCACCATCCGAGGAAAAAGACTCTCACTGTCCACCCTATCTAACCCTCTGACTATCTTATATGTCTCTATTAAGTCACCTGTCAGCCTTCTCCTCTCCAACGAAAACAACCTCAATTCCCTGAGCCTTTCCTCGTAAGACCTTCCCTCCATACCAGGCAACATCCTAGTAAATCTCCTCTGAACCCTTTCCAAAGCTTCCACATCCTTCCTATAATGTGGTGACCAGAACTGCACGCAGTACTCCAGGTGTGGCCGCACCAGAGTTATGTACAGCTGCAGCATGACCTCGTGGTTCCGAAACTCAATCCCCCTGCTTATAAAGACCACTTGAGGGCCTCATTCTGCCTCTGCCACTGTTTTAACCCGCAGTAAGGGAAGCAGGGGAGAGCCTCGGCTAAACTGGGGCACACCATGCAAGGTCATACTCCCCTTTAACCCTCACACCTGGCCTCTCAAACCCAGCCTCTTACCCCATCGCCCCGCTGGTTGGAGTCTGACACCCTGATGTCCCGGACTTATCTATCAGTCCATGCTCTTCAACGACTGCCTGTAGCCATGGCAGTGGCCACTGCTCGAACCCGGCGCTGCTGGGACTACAGAGCTACTGGCCAATTGGAATGGCCGGCAAATTCATAATGTGGGCCACCTCCCCAGATGGCGGCAGAAATCTTACTTTAAGCTATGAACGCACCGCTGAGGGTAAAATGGCTGCGGGCAGCCTGTGGTAAACCACAGTTACACCTTTATTAGGTGATGTAAGGTAGGACCTGTACTACAGGTTCGCCGGTAGCCCCTGCCTGCTGGCTCCACCCAGTAGGAGGAGTATAAATATGCGTGTCCTCTATTAAGCAGCCACTTCGCCAGCTGCTGTGGGAGGCCACATATCTTACTGCAATAAAGCCACAGTTGTATCCAACCTTAGTCTTTGTGCAATTGATCATGCATCAATTTATTGCAGTAAGATTTTCTAAAAGATGGACCTCCGAATCAAACCAGATCGCCTGCAGCTGGTTCCGCAATCAAGCGACGCCAAAAAGGACTTTAATCACTGGCTAGCTTGCTTCGAGGCCTATATCAATTCAGTGACCACCCCTCCAACTGAGGCTCAGAAGATACAGATCCTGTACTCAAGGTTGAGCTCCAACGTGTTTCCGCTGATCCAGGATGCCCCGAACTACGCAGACGCCATGGCACTCCTCAAAGAAAACTACGCACAGAAAATGAACACACTCTTGGCACGTACTCGCCACGCGCTCTCAACTCCCGGTGAGTCCATAGAAAACTTCTGGCGGGACCTAATCCCACTCGTCCGGGACTGTGACTGGCCACCGAACATTCCAACCTTCTTATGCGCGATGCGTTTGTAACGGGGATTGGGTCAGACTTCATATGCCAAAGACTGCTAGAAGGGGCCACAGTTGTATCCACCCTTAATCTTTGTACAATTGATCGCGCATCACAGCCAGCTTCTGGAGGCAGGGTTCACAACCAACTTTTTGGTTAACATGGGGGTAGAAGAGGATGGTGGCAGGGAATGGGGAATCCTGTAAAATCCAGCCAAATCGGCCATTCACACGTGGTCCAATAGAATCATAGAGTTCCTAAAGTGCAGAAGGAGGCCATTTGGCCCGTCCGGTCTGCATCGACCCTCTGAAAGAGCGCCTTACCATGGCCCACTCCCCCACCCTATCCCCTTACCTCCGTGACCCAAGTAACCTTCACATCTTTGGACACTAAGGGGCAATTTAGCATGACCAATCCACCTAAGCTGCCTATCTTTGGCCTGTGGGAGGAAACCGGAGCAGCCAGGCGAAATCCATGCAGACACGGGGAGAAAGTGCAAACACCACACAGACAGTGACCCAAGGCCGGAATTGACTCCAGGTCCCTGGCGCTGTGAGGCAGCAGTGCTAACCACTGTGTCACCGTGAAGAAATCTCTCACAAATTCTTCATTGGATTCATTACTCATTATTCGTCATCTCATTTTTATGAACCCTAGTTTTGATCTCCTCCATTCATGGAAACTTCTTCTGCACCTCTATGCCATTAACGTCTTCATAATATTAACTAATTAGGTCTACCTTCAACCTTCTCTGCTCTTAATTTAAACATTACCAGCAAAACCTACCACATAAATAAGAAAAATAAATAGGCGGGTGTGGGGTGGGGAGGAGGAGGGGGGGGGGGGGGGGGGGGGGGGGGGGTGCGGAATAACCAGACTTCTATCTTAACGAAGAAGCATTTTTGGCACCTGGTTGATATCTTTGGCTCTTATCAACAACCTTATTGAGAACTGGACTGGCATTGGACCAAACGCTTGAGGACCATATTTTTCAAGCCATTTAACCATGGCGTCAAACTCTTCTCAAGGACAATCGGGCATGGACAATAAATGCTGGCCCAGCCGGCAACGCCGACATCCCATAAATGAATTTTCAAAATGTTGGAACAAGTAACACACCTCATCACACACTGCCTTGACACCTCAAAGCACAGCCCATCCTTCTTGTGAATGACAACTTGCAAACCTCAAATATGTTTAACTCATTCATTTATGGGACTTTAATGGTTAGTACACTTCAGCTGTGCAATTTATCTACCAGATTTCAAAAAGAGGACAATTAATAATGGAGTTAAAATCATCTTGCCTGCCAAGGTTTCTGTTGTTTTTCCTACAGTTGACTGTCTGCCAATAATAATATTCCATTTAATAGTTCTTCAGAGGATAACGTTCCACAAGCAAACAGGTGGGAGTGGACCACATTGTGGAGTCGAATCTGCCATGTTGTTTTGTACTATAGGTGACATTGACCTGTCTGTAATTCTACGTGTTCCATAAAATCAGGGAACATTTGATAGCATCATTCAAGATGCATGTAGACAGATATATGAACAGGCGGAGAATAGAGGGAAGTAGATCCTTGGAAAATAGGCGACAGGTTTAGATAAAGGATCTGGATCGGCGCAGGCTGGGAGGGCCGAAGGGCCTGTTCCTGTGCTGTAATTTTCTTTGTTCTTTGTTATTCAACAAATGGAAGATTTATTAAGTAAATACATAGGTCGGAATTCTCTGGCCGTTGGGATTCTATTTTCCCACCGGCAGCACACCACTGCCTGCGGGTTTCGCGACGGCATGGGGTGGCTTCAATGGGCAATCTTATGGACTAATGGCGGGAGTAGGGAATCAGGCCACAAGCGAATGGCTTGCAGCTGAGAAACATGCAGCCAGGGGAATGGAAGAACTCGCCCATGAACTCTCATTCACACACCCACTGTGCCCAAGGACCCGGGTGGTTCTACCAAGCTCCACCCCCCCCGATGCTCCACGAGACCGTGCCACCACCTGGTCAAGTGACGACCAAGGTCTACACTGTGCTACTATTTCTCAAGCTAATAGCCGGAATTTTGTGGCCCACTTGTTGCGGGGGTTTCTAGCAATGGACTTCATTGGCCACCGGCGGAACCTTCCGGTCCTGCGACATCAATGCATTGTTTACCGGGAAATGTGATTGGGTGGAGAATCAGCTCCGACGCCAAAATCGCGGTGGATGCTGATTTCATGCCAAATTGCATTTCTCCGTCGCCTCGACAGCAGCGTCAATGCATTCCAGAGCGCACCTACAGTAAACACCGTTGGCATATCATTAGCGGGCTGGATCCGGTATTCTCCGGGGCCTCCGCGATTTCCCACCTCCAATGGGCCGAATTCCCAAAGGCGAGATTCATTTGTGCTTTTAAAAATTGTGAAACGAGCGGCGTGGCTGCTGAGGGAGAGAGAGGGGCTATGGAAAGCGTCCAACATCGCCATAGTTGCTGGCATTTGTGCCGCTGGCCGGGAGGCTTCTGTCAGTGCCAGGGAGAGTTGCAGGGCTGGCCAGGAGGTGGGCCGTGGGGTCTGGGTGGACGGGCATGGAACACCATTGCCACGGCGGTCAAAGCATCCATGCAGCTGTACTTGCTGATGACTACCCACTGAGTACGTAGGGCAACAGGGGGATGGGTGGCCTCAGGTGCCCGGGCTAGATGGCCCCAGCCCATCCATCAGCTATATTGGGCGCGCTCCAGCGCAACTAGTGCCACCTTGTTAACTGGGATGATGTGTGTGGGGAGTGTAATGTGTATATGAGGCTGTAGCTTGTAAGCCTCCCGAGTGTCAATTACGCACCCGCCGAATCTATACATAGAACATACAGTGCAGAAGGAGGCCATTGGGCCCATCGAGTCTGCACCGACCACTTAAGCCCTCACTTTCACCCTATCCCCTTAACCCAATAACCCCTCCAAACCCCTTTAGACACTAAGGGCAATTTATCATGGCCAATCCACCAACCTGCCCATCTTTGGACTGTGGGAGGAAACCGGAGCACCCGGAGGAAACCCACGCAGACACGGGGAGAACGTACAGTCTCCGCACAGACAGTGACCCAAGCCGGGAATCGAACCTGGGACCCTGGCGCTGTGAAGCCACAGTGCTAGCCACTTGTGCTAGCGTGCTGCCCCGAATCCGGCACCGTTTGTCAATGGAATCGATTGGCGCGGCGCCGGTGCTCGCCCCTTAACATTCGCTGAATCAGTCCAGGGTTAGGGTTAGGCGCCAGTTTTGTTGTCATGGAAGTCCACAAATCCTGCCCTAGCGTCTCAGGATCAGCGAATCCCGCCCGTAGTCTCGGGAACGGAGAATCCAGCCACAAGTCTTTCACCAAATATTTGGCACTTACCCTGTTGTCTCCTTATGAAATGCAATGTCAAATTGTGTCTGATATTGCTTCCATGAATCACCTGGGGACGTTCTTATATATTGAAGATGTTATATAAATTAAAGTTGTTGCTTTTACGTTTGAGTTTTATAGTGAGGCCACTTGAGCGATGCAGGCTCTCAGCTGCATTTGAATCTTGAATTATAAATGCGATTCACTTGCTTCAGGTTCTCATTAGTATTCAAACACTGTTGAATTGCCTTCACCTGATGTTCAATTAGACTTGGACACAAAAGGCATTACCAGGGAACTGCATGCATGCCAGCAGGGGACTAAATCACAATAATTTTTCCACATTGACCAGGTATATAATATGACTTTTCAATTTGCCTTTTTCTCATTAAACTCTTCCTTGCTCCGGGGAGAGTTTCAATGGATGACATATACGCTGCAGTAGCCCAGACGCAGTGTGTAATGAGCTACGAGGTATTAAAGTGATAAATGTACAGGAACAGTGACAGGATTAGTACAATATTTACAAAAGCGAAGGGGTAGTGTAACTTTTCTATGACTGCTAGGGAATTAATTACTTCAGTACGTCCACTTCTACAAACAACGCCACCCCCCTCCCCCCGCCCCCACCTCAGCCCAATCCATCTCTGTAATATGTAAGTCAGTTATAGCAAGGTGAATAAACCCACTGATTTGTCAGGCTTCTGATAAGCATCACGACAGAGTGAGTCACAGTCAATTCAAAAGTTTACATCACTTACGGATTCAGGCCAATGAAGAACATGGGGCGAAATTCTCCACCATCGGGATTCTCCATTTTACCGGCAGCCTGGGGGTCTCCTGGTGGTGTGTGGCCGCACCACAAATGGTAAACCCCATTGACCAGCCGGTGAAATGGAGAATCCGACGGCGTGCCACGCCAAACGTCTGGTGCGGCGGGACGGAGAAACCCTCCCATGAATCCTGTGGGAAAAATGCAAAGTTTGAGAGACTGCACTGTTTTGTTATGCTCTGGACGTAGCATAAGCTGCTTCCTTGATCTGCACTCTGACAAAGGAAGGTTCAGACTTGGAGATAGCGTTAACACATTTATTAAACTGTTAACAATTCTCCTACTTGGATTCGACTCTCCTGTTAATCCTGCCATAGCTACTCAGACTGACGAACCAGTCTGCTACAATCAACGTGGTGGGTGTGATGAGTTTCAAATCAACCCTGTGTACTCACGAAGTGTTTCCACTGGAAAGAGGAAGATCATGTGTGCTGTGTCCTTTTTATACGGGTTGGTGTAATGCCCCCCTGTGGTAGTGTCACCTCTGTGTGTTTCGTGAATGCCCATTGGTCGTGTCCTATCGTACTGACCTATTGGTTGAATGTCTGTGTGTCATGTCTCTGGTGCTCCCTCTAGTGTCTATCTAGTCTATGTGTATTTACATTAACCCCTTGTGTATTTACAGTGATGCATATCACCACATGCACTGCTTCCTTCGATGTCAGCTCTGGTATTCTTGAGTGTGATGTAAATGAAATGACTGCTGTTGTCACTTTAATGTCTCCAAATTTGGGAAGATAGCCCGATTAGTAATTGGGACGTGAACTTCTGAATCTAGCCGGGAACAGCTCCACCAGCTGAGAATGGAACAGGCGAGAGATGTTACAGCGAAAATTTTCAAAAATTAGTGCTGAAGTTTTTTTTGCTCCCTTTAGCCCCAAGAGTTACATCTAACTCCTTCTTGAAAACATTTTGGCCTGAACTGCGTTCTGTGGGAGAGAATTCCACAGGTTCACCACTCTCTGGGTGAAGAAATATCTCCGCATCTCAATCCGTAATGGTTTACTCCATATCCTTAGACTGGGACTCCTGGGGTGCGATTCTCTCAGCCCCGCGCCGGACCGGAGAATCGGCGCAACCGTGCGACGCCGCCCGATGCCGGAGCACGATTCTCCAAGGCGCGTTTGGCGCAGTGGTGGTCGAAGGCCGCTGTCCGCACCCGGACCGCCAATTGGTCCCGCACCCGGCAGCCAGTGGGAACTCTGCACACAGGGTTGGGCGGCGGCCTGTGGGGCGGGGAAAATGCTCCTTCACCTGGGGGGGCCTCCGATGGGGTCTGGCCAACGATTGGGGCCCACCGATCGGCGGGCCGGCCTCTCCCCCCCCCCCCCCCCCCCGGGCCTACTTTGTTGTGCAGCCGGCCCCTGAACCCCCACGCCATGTTGTGTCAAGGCCGGCGCGCTGCAGAAGTCCCTGCCGCTTGCGCGGGTTGGCCGGCGCCCATTTGGCGCTGGGAGGGGAGGCTGGAGTGGCGTGAACTGCTCCAGCGCCGTGCTGGGCCCCTGTGGGGGCCAAAATCGGTAGTCCCCCCGCCCGTTCCACGCTGTCATGAAAAGCAACGGTGTTCACGAAGGCACGAACACTTCGTTTCCATTTCAGAGAATCGCGCTCCTGGTTCTGGACACCTTGGCATTTTACACCTACTCTGTCTCGTCCTGTTCGAATTTTATTGGTTTCAAAGAACAAAGTACAATACAGCACAGGAACATTAAAGATATTAATTAATTTGGAGTCATTGATTAATGTCTAATTAACCAATCGCCTGTTAAGTGACTGACACTTTCCTGAACGAATCAAGGGGCTCTCAGCCTTCGGCCCTCTAAGCCTACGCCGACTATGGTAGCTGCCTAAACTAAAACCGTATGCACTTATGGAGTCTGTATCCTTCCATTCCCGCCCTATTCATGTATTTGGCTAGATGCCCCTTAAATGCCGCTATCATACCTGCCTCCATCGCCTCCCTAGGCAGCTCGTTCCATGTATTTACCACCCTCTGTGTAAAATTACGTACCTCACACATCTGTTCTAAACTTTTCCCCACGCACCTTAAACCTATGTCCCCCAGTACTTGACTCTCAGTAAGATTTCCCTTATCTCTTGCTCATCGATAAGGTCACAGTCCGGTTGAATGAATGTAAAGCAATGTTTATTTAGTTAAGAACACATTTTGGTACATATATAAATGGAAAGACTTTTTCCTGAGTGCCTCAAAATGTCCTTGAGACACCAACGAGTGAAAGCAAAAACTTCAAAATAAAAGTGACTCCAGATTTACAAAATCAAAAGTCATTTCAACAAAATGCCTCAAAAGTAATTTTTACGAATGCTTCAAGGATTCTCCGATGGCTAAAATTCCTCTCCCTAATCAGTTAAATGGATGACATTCTTAAAAGAATCCTTATCTGGGTTTAGCCCCTTACTTAGTTTCATTGGTTCTAATTCTCAGCTGAGACCCCCTTGATCCGTTCAGGAAAGTGTTAGTCACTTAACAGGCGATTGGTTAATTAGACATTAATCAATTACTCCAAATTAATTAATATCTTTCCCACGACTTTTCCCAAGTTCAAACTCCCTACGTCACGTCTTGTCTCGGTTACGAGATTGTTTCAAACTCGTTGAATGTACCCTCATATTAGTAATGGTACTTGCAGTACATTATTTGTAACGTTTGAGACAGTCATGGGCAGTATTCAAAAGATTAGCCAATTCTTACTCCTATTTCTAGAAATTCAATAATTTTCAAGAATCATTTTACTTTCCAGAATATCTTAGCTAATATTTTAAAAGACCCCCTCTATAATTGTTGAATCCAACACTCTCCAAAGAGCATCTGATGAGATCCCCCCTCATTCTTCTAAATTCCAGCGAGTACAATCCTAATCGACTCAATCGTTCTTCACACGTCATCCTAGGAATCATAGTCTGGAAAGTTTAAAGGTCCAGTTCGTATTTTAGTGAATGAATGAATGAGTGTGTGAGTGGATGAGTAATTGAGTGAATAGATGGGTGAGGTGGTAGGTGGGTGAAGTGGGTAAATGGTAGACAGGTCAGAATGGTAGCCAGGTCAGGCAGTCCAGTTGGGGTTAGCCGGATGCTGGGGCGATAGTTGGTCATGCAGATAATCTGACGATCCAGAGGGTTATGTCAGGGGGTAGTCAGGTCATCAAGGGCGGGTAGTCAGGGGACGGGGGGGGGGGGGGGGGGGGGGGGGCTGATTTGGGGATCAGTGAAGTGTTACAGCAGGTTCTAATCTGTCTCACATTTCCTCGGGAACTACCCAGGTAAGTAAGAACAAAGAACAATACAGCACAGGAACAGGTCCTTTGGCCCTCCAAGCCTGTACCGGTCATGATACCAACCTTGGCCAAAACCCTCAGCACCTCCCTCACTACCCATCCTATCCATGTGTTTGTCAAGATACCTTTTGAATGCCGTTAATGTATCTGCTTCCACAACCTCCCCTGGCAACGCGTCCCAGGCACTCCCCACCCTCTGCTTAAAAACATTGCCTCGCACATCTCCTCTAAACCTTGCCCCATGGACCTTACGCCTATGCCTCTAGTGACTGACCCCTCCCCCTGGGAAAGAGTGCCTGCCCATCCACGCTATCCATGCCCCTCATAATCTTGTAGACCTCTATCAGGTGACCCCTCAACCTCCGTCGTTCTAATGAAAACAGTCTGAATCTATTCAGCCTCTCTGCATAGCTAACACCCTCCAGACCAGGCAACATCCTGGTCAACCTCCTCTGCACCCTCTCCAAAGCCTCCACATACTTCTGGTTGTGTGGCGACCAGAATTGTGTGCAATATTCCAAGTGCGGCTTTACCAAGGTTCTATACAACTGTAGCATGACTTGCCAGTTGTTATACACAATGCCCCTTCCAATGACGGCAAGCATTCTGTCTGCTTTCTTGACTACCTTGTCCACTTGTGTTGCCACCTTCAAAGATCTGTGGACATGAACGCCCAGGTCTCTCTGACTTCCGATATTCGTAAGAGTTTTGCCATTTACCCCTTGCCATTTACGGTATATTTCCCCTCTATTTCAGACCTACCAAAATGCATTACCTCCCATTTGTCCGGATTAAACTCCATTTGCCATTTCTCTGCCCAAGTGTCCAACCTATCTTTTCCTGCTGTATCTTCTGACAATCCTCAACACTATCTGCCACTCCACCAACCTTGGTGTCACCTGCAAACTTACTAATCAGACCGGCTATATTTTCCTCCAAATCGTTTATGTACACTACAAACAACAGCGGCCCAAGCACATATCCCTGCAGAACACCGCTAGTCACAACCTTCCATTCAGAAAAACACCCTTCTACTGCTACCCTTTGTCTCCTCTGACCAAGCCAGTTCTTTATCCACCTTACCACCTCTGACACAGAACTGTCTGAAATCTCTGTCCGTAACTCAGAGTTGGAGACATTTGTGGAGGGTCTTGGAGAGCAGGGGAGTAGCTCATCAACAGTTAAAACCTCCCAGGGGAAACTGAAAGATGTGACTCATTTTGACTGCAGAGGTATTTTAAAGCACTGTGTAAATACAGTTCTCACCCAATTCAATGCAAATGTAATCAAATGCAAATAAAGCAAATGGTGACACAATAGAAGGAACAGGCTCAAAGCGGCTGAAGTGTAGCTCGCAGACTGTGACAGAGCAGTGATAGAGTTATAGAGTTTTACAGAGCAGGAAGTGTCTGTGCCGGCCGTCATGCACCTATCTCTTCAATCCCATTTTCCAGCATTTGGTCCATAGACTTGTACGCTATAACATTTCAAATGCTCATCTAAATGCTTCCTGAATGTTGTGAGGGTTCCTGCCTCCACCACCTGTTCAGGCAGTTGGAGTGATATCATAGTTGTGTTGTAATTCACAGACTGACCACTAGGAGTCTCATTAGTATGCAAGTGAATGCTAGAGTCAGGTGACCTCAGACTGACTGGGGAGCTGGGAGAGAGATAGTGGTTTGTGCAAGTTCATACTGTTATTCCTCTGTTGTTTTGCATATATTTGGGGTGGCACAGTGATTAGCACTGCTGCCTCAAAGCTCCAGGGTCCCGGGTTCTATTCCGTCCTCGGGTGACTGTCTGCATGGAGCTTGCACTTTCTCCCCGTGTCTGCGTAGGTTTCCTCCGGGTGCTCCGGTTTCCACACACTGTCCAAAGATGTGCAGGTTAGGTGGATTAGCCAGTTGGTAGATAGCAACCACAAAGGATTGGATCAACACTCCCAACGATTCTGAGAACATTTTCTCGAAATTCAGCCATGTGTTGACTGATTTTAGTGCGTTACCATTTGCCAACGAGATACAATTTAAAGAAGATGCATTATCTAGAGCACCAATAGTTACTATTATTAGTGAAATTGCTGATGGTGTAGATCTGCATGTAAATCTAATTTCTACCCTATCCTATTCTACACCCGTATCAGATACAAAACCACAAGTTATCAAGAAGATAGAAGAACCTACCAATGGGGTAAATTTCATGATATTTGTGAAACAAAAAAATGGTGATACTCGTATAGGCATGGATCCCAAAGACATTAATGCAAAAAAGTGTACATATTGTAAAACAATCATTACAGAAAGCAATGGACAGCCAATCTGATCTATACCTCGTGAAATCGCGTTGCAAAGCGTTACCATTGTCACATGGTAAATTGGCAGCAGAGTTACTCATCAATAGAAGGTTGCGTACCAACGTCGAAAAGAAGGAGGAGAATGCAATGGTACTGCAGGAAACGCAAAACTTTAAAGCAAAACAAAAGCAGTTCTGTGACAGAGTATCTCAAACTTTACCACCTGTGAGTAGTGATGACTGTGGTGATATGACTAGGAGGTTTACGGTACCTATCTGCCATTGGTGCAGAACACTCACTGCCCATTGGCTCAGGCCGGTCATGTGCCTCTCGGCTGGTTGGTTGAGACTAGTCACGTGACTGTTCACCGATTGGTCAGGAGGCAAGTAGTCCTGCCTACGAGGCGGGGTATAAGAATCCGTAGGACCCGGCAGTTGGCCTTTCTCTGTAAGTCGACTGCCGGGCACACAACTAGTCGATTAAAGCCTAATGTTTGGATCTTCATCTCGACTCGTGTCCAATTAATGGTACATCAATGACATTGTGAGAATGGAAGATTCAGGCAATTGGCGAGAAAAGCCTTTGTACTTGAAGAAGTAGCGCCTCATTCCTCCAATGTACAGACAGAGGAAGGGTGTGTTTTAAGAAGACATCATCGCACACTCTTGAAAACCAGAGAAGACTTCTGCAACAAGGTGATGGATGACGAACCTGCATCAGATAGCAAGCTGCAGTGTCAGATAGTTCAACAGTTCCTGAGCATGAGAACGTCATGGAGAACATTGAATCTACAGGTTAAGAAGTAGCAAGGTCAAACTTTGGGAAGATCAACCAGAGACAGAAGAAAACCTGATTGACTCCATATATATATATATATAAAATTCACCGACTGACCACTATGAGTCTTAATTAGTGTATAAGTGAATGTTAGAATATTAGAGTCAGGTGACCTCAAACTGACTTGGAAGCTGAGAGAAAGATAGTGGGTTGTGCATGTTCATACTGTTTTTCATCTGTTGTTTTGTATATATTTGACCCACAGTTACTATTAATAAATCATTCACATCTTTCGCTACAACTGTTCAAGTAATATAACTAAGGCCATCCATCAAGAACATTACAGCAATGAGCTCAAATCCCCTCTGAGTCTCCTGCCCTTTACTTTAAATTCATACCCCTGGTTATTGACCCCTCTACTGAGGGGAAATGTTTCTTCCTATCTATGTCCCTCATAGTTCTGTACACCTTGACCAGGTGTCCCCTCAGCCGTCTCTGCTCTAAGGAAAACAACCCCACCCTAACCAATCTCTCTTGATAGCTGAAACACTCCAGCCCAGGCAACACCCCGATGAATTTCCTCTGTGTCCTTCTAGTGCAATCACATTCTTCCTCTGGCGTGGTGACCAGAACTGCACACAATACTAGCTGTTTCCTAGCGAGCATTTTATATAGCTCCATCATAACCCCTCTGCACATATATTCTATGCCTCTGCTAAGAAAGGCAAGTATCCCAAATGCTTTCTTTACCACCTTATCTACCCGTCCTGCTGTCTTTAAGGAGTTTTGGACACGCAGCCCAATATGTCGCTGGTCCTCTGTACTTCCTACCGTTCATTGTATATTCCTTTGCCTTGTTAGTCCTCCCAAAATGCATCACCTCACACTTTTCAGGCTACCATTCCATTGCCACCATCTGCCCATCTAACCAGCAAGTCTATATCATCCTGTAATCTAAGACTTTCTTCCTCGCTATTTACAACACCACCAATTTTCGTCTCATCTGCGAACTGACTGATCATACCCCTCCCTCCATATGCACGTCTAGATCATTAATGTACACTATAAACAGGAGGGGACCTAGCACCAATCCTTGCGGTACACCACTGTACACAGGCTTCCCGTCATGAAAACATACTTTGACCATCGCCTCCTGACACTAAGCTAATTTTGGATCCGATTTGCCACATTGCCCAGGATCCCATGGACACTTACCTTTTTGATCAGTCTCCCCTGCAAGACCTTGTCAAAAGACTCACTGAAGGCCATGTCGACTACATGTTCGTGATGACCTCTAATCAATCTGATACCTGCAGTGTTTGTTCAAACCACTGTTGCACTTTATTTTTATTTGTCTGCATTTTTTTCAGGTGTGCATTTAATGGCTTCCCTCCCAGTAAGTCAGGAATACTCTGAATTTTCCCAACAATTTACACTCTGTGCCGCGAACTGAATCTTACAGTATCTGGGCTGATATCTCACTGTTAGTCCTGGAGATCCTTAGGAGAGTGCACAGGAGATTGACTAGAAAGGTGCACAGGGTTTGAGATTTCAGTCACGTGGAGACATCTTGGTTGTTCCCATTACACCAGAGATTTGTTTAAACCTTTGGCTATCAAGAGCCCACCCGGCACTCCATACTGGACCTGAGCCCACCCTCTGGCCAGCAACTGACCGCTTGGAGGAAAATCGCAAAGAGTGGCCCTTTGCCAGGGAGATTGGGCTTTTGATCCACAGTTCATCCTGATGGAGGGGTTCAGAAGCCCACTGGGCCAATCCTGCCCCATGAATTGTTTTGATTAAGCAAATAAGACAAAACTCTTTCCCACTGGTGGAAGGGTTGCTAACTGTAGGACAAAGGTTTACAGTAATTGAAAAAAGCACTTGCAGGCTTACAGGCAGCAAAGTAGCACATGGTAAGCACTGTTGCTTCACAGCGCCAGGGACCTGGGTTCAATTCCTGGCTTGGGTCACTGTCTTTGCGGAGCCTGCATGTTCTCCCCGTGTCTGCGTGGGTTTCCTCCGGGTGCTCAGTTTCCTCCCACAAGTCCCGAAAGAAGTTAGGTAATTTGGACACTCCATGTACCTGAACAGGCGCTGGAATGTGGCGACTCAGGGCTTTTCACAGGAACTTCAATGCAGTGTTAATGTACTGAGATCACAAAAGAGACTACCATTTGGAACCCCAGGATGCCCTGACTCATCAGGGGGGGAGGGGTGGAGGATTGTTGCAGGGGGCCAGCTGCTGGATCTTGGTATCAGACGACCTGATCAAAAAGGCGGCCTAAAAGCGGGATTCCGAGTCAAATTCTCTGAGCTCCCTGCCATGCTTAACTTTGCATGGCAAGAGAGAGTGAAATACTCCTGGGTACCACTCCTAGTGTCAGCGCAGACCAGGGGTGATTCTACTCCGGCGGGAGAACCTAGTCTCCCAAACAGAGAATCCTGCCCATAATGTCCAATGTTATTTGTGTTTCCACAGTCGGTCAGGACTTCTTGAATAATCGTAAGTGCACTAGGGATTAGACTGAAAACCACTTCAAGATTATCAGCTTGGCTCACAATGAAGCTCACTTCCATTTGCTAGAAGCTACAGATATTCATCCGTAGGGATCTGTCCTCTGCAGGCAAAAGGAATGTGTCCAGGCATTCCGCCTTTTCTGAATTAATGAAAAACGTGAGGGACAACAGTTCACTGATGCATTCTCCATGGCAAAACCTTGACCGTTCTGTGTCAACTTGCCAACTAATCAGCACTCTATTTGTAGGCAGTACAAATGTTTCTCTCTTTGAAATTTGGAATTCTTGCTTCGATGGAAAATGTAAAACTTAATAATTCCAATTAGTAAATAATCCATTTAGTCCCAAATCCCTGTCCTTACCCCATCATTCTGTAATTAGACATAGACATAGACATAAAACAGTACAGCACAGAACAGGCCCTTCGGCCCTCGATGTTGTGCCGAGCAATGATCACCCTACTCAAACTCACGTATCCACCCTATACCCGTAACCCAACAACCCCCCCCCCCCCCCCCCCCGCCCCCCCCCCCCCCCCCCCCCCCCCCCCCCCAACCTTACTTTTTAGGTCACTACGGGCAATTTTCGCATGGCCAATCCACCTAACCCGCACATCTTTGGACTGTGGGAGGAAACCGGAGCACCCGGAGGAAACCCACGCACACACGGGGAGGACGTGCAGACTCCGCACAGACAGTGACCCAGCCGGGAATCGAACCTGGGACCCTGGAGCTGTGAAGCATTTATGCTAACCACCATGCTACCGTGCTGCCCCCATTAAAATAATTAATGGTAATTATTTTTCTCCTTTAAGTATTTTAACAAGTGTCCACCCTACAACCAAGAGCAGAATAATCATGGTGGGTGTGTGTGTGTGTGTGTGTGGGGAAGGGAAGGGGGGTGGGGGCAGGAGCAGGGTTGGTGGGTAGTGGGGGGGGGGGGGGGGGAGGTGGGATTGCAATAGCCCCAACATTAGAAAATCTCCCCATGACCTCAATATGGAAATGTAAAAAAGCCTGAGAACCAAACAACGTTTGGTTCAATTAAGCTATGGAGCCATTCTCAATCCAAGAAAAACATTACTATTGGCGGAAAACCTAACGTAAAGATTAATATTGCAAAACCAAAGAACTGCTTGTAATTTGTGTTAATTGCTCTTCAAATTGCCTTGTGGTTGTCATTTAAAAAATAATAATAATTAGCATTCCACCAGTCATCCATTAACAGCCGCAAAAAAAACAAACCCTGTCAACATTTTCTAAACATCCTGTGACATCCGTCCTCATCGGAATCAAGTCAATAGTTACATTTTGGAATGTTAGTTCAGCGGGACAGGGCCACTGCCTGGCTGCCCTTTCCATAATGTCACCTACCTACAGTCCTCTAAACGATCGTCCCTTCCTCACGTGGCACAAAGGAAAAGACAACGAGGGAGGATATACAGAAATAATCTCTTTACTTTCCTTCCTACGTACCTGGCATACTTAGCCTCACCCATGACACGTTGACTGTTCCCCTCTCATCAGGCCTAATCCTCACTCTGCCAAATGGCTTGTGTTAATTTCATGTTGCCACCCTGTTCTGCCTTTTCTTCTGCAGTCTGCTTCTCAAGGTTTTTAAAATAATATTCCTTGCAGTTCAACATAAAGGCATTAACGGCCACAGCATGCTGTGTCCTTGTGATGTTTTGCGTTAGGGTTTTTGAGATGATCTTTGGATTGGATTTGTTTATTGTCACGTGTACCGAGGTACAGCGAAAAGTATTTTTCTGCAAACAGCTCAACAGACCATTAAGTACATGGGAAGAAAAGAGAATAAAAGAAAATACATAATAGGGCAACACAAGGTATACTATATAACTACATAAGCACCGGAATCAGATGAAGCATACAGGGTGTAGTGTTAACAAGGTCAGTCCATAAGCGGGTCATTTAGGAGTCTGATAATAGCGTGGAAGAAGCTGTTTTTGAGTCTGTTCGTGTGTGTTCTCAGACTTCTGTATCTCCTGCCCGATGGAAGGAGTTGGAAGAGTGAGTAGGCCGGGTGGGAGGGGTCTTTGACTATGCTGCCCGCTTTCACCAGGCAGCGGGAGGTGTAGATGGAGTCAATGGATGGGAGGCAGGTTTGTGTGATGGACTGGGCTGTGTTCACGACTCTCTGAAGCTTCTTGCGGTCCTGGGCCGAGCAGTTGCCATACCAGGCTGTGATGCAGCCAGATAGGATGCTTTCTATGGTGCATCTGTAAAAGTTGGTAAGGGTTAATGTGGACATGCCGAATTTCCTTAGTTTCCTGAGGAAGTGGTCACCCCTTTGTCACCCCTCGTGTTCCATGCGAACTCCTCCTCGAGGGAAATGAAAATGTAATTGTATCTTGCCCCAGGTCGAGTTATTATTCATTTTACAGTCAGTGTTCTGGAACACAAAGACAAGCGACTATGGTTAAGAATAAAGAGAAAGGCAGTTATTTGCTGCCTTTTCATGAACTTACCACTGGACGAGTGATGCAGAAAGCTGGATGAACTGTGTCATCAGCAGGTTTGACTACAATCTCTACAAAATGTCCAAAATGTGCGGGTTAGGTGGATTGGCCATGCTAAATTGCCCGTAGTGTAAGGTTAATGGGGGGATTGTTGGGATACGGGTTACGTGGGTTTAAGTAGGGTGATCATTGTTCGGCACAACATCGAGGGCCGAAGGGCCTGTTCTGTGCTGTACTGTTCTATGTTCTATGTTCTAAATGCTCAGTTCAGATTGCCAAACTTTCAAGATTGTCCTGGGCTTTCCAAGAATTGAAGACTCCAGATCATTGTTTTGATAACACAGGAGAAAAAATCGAAAAGGCATGAAAAAATATTTATTTTCTTCAAACATTTTCATTCATTAGTTAGACAAATATTGGAGATTGGAGACAGGGGGTGGAAGGATACGTGATTGACAGTCGAGAACATTGCAAGTCGATATTGAAGAGCCTGTTCACTTGCCGTTTGGCACGTGAATGCGGGGCGTGGGAGAATGGATGCGTTTGGATAACCAAGGTAGATGTATGGGGGGGGGGGGGGGGCAGGGCATTTGGAGGTGGGAATTCATGCAATGAAACCTCCAGGAATAAGTCCACCCCAAGTTGGCATTAGATTGAGTTGACAAAGTTGGTGCAAAGCTGCACGTTGCCACGGTTTGAGGCAGGGTGAGACTCCAGGGTGGCACGATTGGTTAATAGGTGCACAGGACAATCGGTCAAATGTGCTGCTGATGCCACAAAGGCGTTCCAAGAACTTGTTCAAATTGAAAAGTCCCAAAGGAATTCTGCAAAACTGGTGGGTTTTGAGAACTAGCGAACAGACATCATTGTAGTGGTTCATTGAATTGCCATTTCGGATGGCAAGGAATTAGGAAAATTGCCCCACCATCATATACGTCCAACACAGTAGTACAACATAAAAACTGGCATATGGGTCACAGCTCTATTTTTATCAGTGCATAAATTACAGAGGCTACGAACACAAACATGAAAGTGACATTGTACTCACTCGCCATTCTTTTATTTAGTGTCCAATTTTCTATCGGATGACAATTTGGGGAGATTCATGTTTTGAGCATTATAACAAGGTAGAGGAATTCACTGACTCGGCCACCAGGTCCAGCGATACCCCCGCATCTGTTACAAGCACTCTCTGGCAATCCTGGATTACGGGCAATTGCAATCAAGGTATCATTGTGGCAGCTGGTTGGATTTTAAATTAATCTGCGGAAAGACATTTGCACCAACTCATTCTGGAATTCAGTGATGAGCCAGAGGATTTGTCCTGATGCATCCTCGCATGCGGATCAGAATTAGATCCAGCAATTAGCTCGCTGCGAGTAATGATTAAATTACCAGGGGACCCAAGGTAACAATTGGGAGGTTAGGAAAGAGCCGAATGTTTGTTAGACTTCTCTTTACTCTTGTAGCTACATTCATTAATATGCACTCTCAGCCAGTTACCATGTTTAGGTTTGGAATGTGGGCGATAATCCTGGAGTGCAGATTCCCTGACCCAAACGTTCTACATGCATGGCTCCCCTCTAATGGAAGGAAGGGATCAATGATTTTACTGTGTACGATTATAGAATTATGAAATATTAAGCAAGCAAAGCATTAAAGTGGACAATATAAACAACTTCAAGCAGCAGATAAAGAGATTGAGAAATGAAAGCAACAGAAATAACATATATTTATATAGCATGTTGAACGTAATAAAACATCCCAAGGTGCTTCATCAGAACCTTATAAAGCAAAATGTGACACTGGGCTTCAGAAGGAGATGCTGGTTGAATTTCACCGGCCGTTCGTTCGCGGCAAGTTTCTCTAGTCCCCCTGGCATGGCAGTGCACCCCCGCCCATGGCATTTCTGGTGGTGTGGGGTGACTTCAATGGGAATTCCCATTAACTGTAGCGGGAGCAGAGAAACACACCGCCAGCGAATGGCGCGGCGCTTCACACCAACAGGAACCATGCGGCTGGGAGGCCAGAGAATCCAGCCCCTGTGTCAGAAGGCCGAAAGCTTGGTCAAAGACAGAGGGCGCAATCATCCAGCTCTTCACGCCGGCCGGATCTTCCGGTCTTGCCAACCGTGCACGCCGACTATGGCTTTTGTGGCAGCGTGGGGTAGATTCAATGGGAAGCAGCGAGATCAGAAGATCCCATCGCCGGCCAACTGTAGGTGGCCTCCTTTGAGCAGAGAGGTGGAGGGGTGTAGGAAGGGAATTCCAGAGCTCGTGGTCTCGGCAACTGAACACACAGCCACCAATAGAGGAGCAATTAAAGTTGAGCATCAACAAGAGGTGAGAATTAGAGAAGTGCAGCTTCCTTGGAGGTAGTGGAACTGGCAAAGGTTACAGAGATAAGGAGGTGGGAGACCATGGAGGGGTGAGAATTTTAAAATCAAAAGGTTGCTTAACTGAGAGCCCGACTAGTGAGAATAGATACGGGTGATAAGGGAATGGGCTTGCTGTAAGTTATTAAATTGGCCACAGAGTTTTGGATGATCACAAGTTCACAGAGGGTAGAATGTGTTAGTCCAGCCAGGAGTGCAATGGAACAGTCAAGTTAGCAGTCATGTCATTGGAGTAGTGATGTCATTGGAATAGTCAAGTCATTGGAATTGTCAAGAAGTAACAAAAATGCAGAAATGGATTTGAACAGCAGATGAGCTAAAATGGGGCAAAGTTGGACAATGATCAGGTGATGGAAATAGGCTGTCTTAGTGTTGGAATGACGATGGGATCGGAAACACATTTTGGGATTGAATGTGACACCAACGTTTTGAATATACTGGTTTAATCTCATAGTATTGCCAGGTAGAGGCATGCAGTGGGTATTCAGGGGATGGAATTAGGAGCGTTGATCAAAAACTATGGGTGGGATTTTTCTCTTCCCGGGATTTTCTACCTCCTTCTCCCGTGGTGTGTTTTTCGGCAGTGGAGGCAGCCCGCCATTGGCTGGCAGCGGGATCTTCAAATGTCCCGCCGCTGTCAGAAGGGTTTCCCTCCGCTGCCGGAGATCCAGCGGCAAGAGTGATCATCTTCGGGGGGGACTGGGTAATCACACTGGCTGGAATGCTCAGAAAATCCTGCCCAGGAACTTCCGGCGTGGACCATGGAGTAAGTGGTCACACACAAGGCAGCTCCTGCCCAAGGTGACAGAAAATAGCTCTTCTTAATCAATACAGGGAGGAATTTTGATGGAAAAATGCAGGTGAATGTCGGAGGAGTACTTTCCCCCAGGAATGGTATGTCTCTTGGTTACCAGACCCGGCAGAAACAGTGAAGGATTTGGCTGGAGCTGCAGCAAAGACAAAAGCCTCTTCCAGCATGCAGGCGGGGGATGGGTGAGCTTTAAGGCTTCGAGCTGACTTGAGGGCCTTTATTAAAGCTGAATTCCAGCAGCAGAGGGAACAACTGCAAAAAGATCTCGCCAAGGCCATTGAAGAAGCGGTGACGAGACTTCCGGTGGCGGTCATGGAGGAGTAGGTCGCACATTCAGCAGCTCCCGTCTGCAACGGACTCTTGGACCTTTTTTCAGGAGTTTTCACGAACATTTTGGAGCAGATTGGTGAAGCGAACACTGCCAAATGAATTCCCTCTCGGTTGTATGGATAGCTGGACCAGGAGTGGCTGGGTGAAGCGTTTAGGTTCCAAAGACAGAACTCAGGCGACACAAGGGAAAGCGATTAAGGAGATGGAGAAAAAGCTATCCGACCATGAGAATGATGTCATAACATACACACAAGTATATGATGCTGCACAGAGAGACATTGATTGGCACACAGGATGACCAATTAACACACAGAACACAGCAGCCAATCACCAGACAGGTCACGGCCACTATAAATCCAGAGGGCACTAGTTTTCCCGCTCTCTTGGGATGCAGCCTCTGAGACAGCCAGAGCCCGTGCAGCAACAACATGAACATCCACCATGTGGTAGTGAGATAGTCTGGTCAGGTTAGCCTCAGGTCTCCAGTCAACTCAGCATAGTGTCAGCCCACAGTTCAAGTATGTTTAATAGTTAATAGTTCAGTAAAATAGAGTTGCATTTCTCCAAGTGTTGGAAGCCTGTCTCTCTCACTGCTACAGTAAATACAGTCCACGCAGGCCCCGCATACCCAACACATCAGACGAGTTGGTCGTATTGGCCCTTAAGGTGGAGGCGCAGGATGACCTCCGCAAGAAGTGGCAGGAGAGGCTGGAGGACCTAGAAAACAGGTCCAGGAGACAGAACTTGAGAATTGTGGGCCTCCCCGAAGGTGTAGAGGGGTCGGATTCGGGAACATTTGTGTCCAAGATGCTCGACCCCTGGAGCGAGCGGAGAGGGAGAAACTGGTGGAAGAGATACTCCGAGTGGACAGGAGATACGCGGAGGCCACCGAGGCGGGGCTACTGAGGGAGCGGCGGAGTCTGCAGGCGGAGTTTGAACTGCTGACCACAGGGAAAGCGGAAGCACAGCTGAGGAAGGCAAGGGGGGCAGTCTATGAGTATGGGGAGAAAGCGAGTAGAATGCTGGCACACCAACTGCGAAAGAGGGAGGTGGCCAGGGGGAGTAAAGAATAAGGAGGGTAACACGGTCTTGGATCCAGGGTTGGTGAACGGAGTCTTTAAGGAGTCCAATAGTAAACTATACGAGTCGGAGCCCCCGACGGAAGCGGAAGGGCTGAGGCAATTATTCGAACCAGTTGAGGTTTCCAAAGGTGGAAGAGGACCTGGCGGAGGGGCTGGGGGTCCCGATTGATTTGGAGGAGATTGTCAAGGATATAGAGGGCATGCAATCGGGTAATGCCCCGGGGCCGGACCGTTACCAGATAGAATTCTATAAGAAATTTTCGGAAATATTGAGCCCACTCCTGATGAGGACCTTTAATGAGGCTAGAGAGAAAGGAACTCTCCCCCTAACATTGTCACAGCCTTGATCTCACTCATTCTTAAACGAGGGAAGGACCCTGAACATTGCGGGTCATACAGGTCGATTACGCTTTTAAACGTGGATGCCAAGTTGCAAGCTAAGATTCTGGCCACAAGAATTGAGGATTGCGTCCCAGGGGTGATAGA
This sequence comes from Scyliorhinus canicula, assembly GCF_902713615.1. Lineage (NCBI taxonomy): Eukaryota > Metazoa > Chordata > Chondrichthyes > Carcharhiniformes > Scyliorhinidae > Scyliorhinus > Scyliorhinus canicula. The sequence continues at coordinate 11,854,139 of NC_052154.1, read as the reverse complement.
GGAAGACCAGACTGGGTTTGTTAAAGGCAGACAACTCAATACCAATGTCCGGAGACTTTTGAATATTATTATGATGCCCTCAGAGGGAGGGGAGACCGAGGTGGTAACAGTGATGGACGCAGAGAAAGCCTTTGACCGGGTGGAGTGGGAGTACCTGTGGGAAACACTGGGGAGGTTCGGGTTTGGTGAGGGCTTTATTGGCTGGGTGAAATTGCTGTATCAGGCGCCTGTAGGAAGCATATGTCCAAACCGCCTGATGTCGGGGTACTTCGAGCTTCACACGGGGAACGAGGCAGGGGTGTCCCCTCTCCCCGTTACTATTTGCCCTAGCTATAGAACCACTAGCTATGGCGCTGAGAGCCTTGAGGAACTGGCGAGGACTGGTTCGTGGGGGGGGGGGGGGGGGGGTGGTAGGGGTGGAACATCATGTCTCACTATACGCGGATGATTTGCTCCTGTACATTTCGGACCCTGTGGAGGGGATGGGGGAGGTTCTGCGGATCCTGAGGGATTTTGGTAGTTTTTCAGGGCACAACTGAACATGGGAAAGAGCGAGTTGTTTGTGATCCAGGCCAAGGGGCAGGAGGAGAGACTGAAAGAGCTGCCGCTCAGGATGATAGAGAAAAGTTTTCATTACCTGGGTATACAGGTGGCCAGGAAATGGGATGCCCTGCACAGGCTCAACCTGACCCGGTTGGTGGAGCAAATGGAAGGGGACTTTTAAAGATGGGACATGCTCCCGCTGTCACTGGCAGGGAGGGTGCAGATCCTGAAAATGACTGTCCTCCCCAGATTTTTGTTTGGCTTTCAGTGCCTCCCCATCTTCATCCCTAAGGCCTATTTTAAGCGGGTGAGTAGGATCATTACGGGCTTTGTGTGGGCGAATAAGACCCCGCGAGTAAAGAGATCGCAGTTGGAGCACAGTGGATTGCCGCTGCCGAACTTTTGCAACTACTACTGGGCGGCCAATATAGCTATGATTTGGAAGTGGGCGATGGGGGGGGGGCGGTGGGGGCCGGCGTGGGAGCAGCTGAAGGCGGCGTCATGTAAAGGTACTAGTCTGGGAGCTTTGATAACGGCTCCTTTGCAGTTCTCGCTGACCCGTTACTCCATAGGTCCGGTGGTGGCAGCTACACTGCGGATCTGGGGACAGTGTAGGAGGTACAAGAAGGTGGAGGGAGCGTCGGTCTGGACCCCGATATGCAACAAGCACAGGTTTGTCCCGGGTAGGATGGATGGTGGGTTCCCGAGTTGGCAGAGGGCAGGCATCAGAAGGATGGGAGATCTGTTCATAGACAGAAACTTTCCCAGTTTGAAGGCGCTAGAGGACAAATTTATCAGTCACAATCCAATTGCATGGCTTGCGAGGTTGAATGGTCTACTCTAGTTTCTAATGTGCCTAGATACGTTGGTGCATCAGGAAGGTGTTCACTTATTGGACCGAACAGCCTTTGCCTGCTCCTCTCCACAGGTTGTGTGCACCATCTTAAGACAGGTGGGAGTGCCGTACAATGCAACATTGGCCATGTGTAGAGCTGGACCCTTGTTTCACAGGATTTAGTGAGTATGTGCCACACCATGTCCTGGCAGGCCTTGTCACGGGTACGTTCAGGGGGCCAACCTGTGGCAAAGGAAATGCTAACATAGAATAAAAACAATCACTGTCACTTGCTGGATGGTAAAGGTGACTGCAGAGCAAGTATGCATCACCGCATCTTCGTAACAACAGGATCTTCAACAGACTGTGAAAGCCAATAAATCATGCTGCATTAGTAGCTTACATTTTACTCTGCATTCTCACGACACAATTGCACACATATCAAGCTTCCTGGAGCATTGTGAGGAAGTAAGTATAAGGTATTACACTCCAGCTAAAGAGAGTTGGTTTATCGGACACGGGCCAGAAGTTATAAAGAACATAACCTCAGAAATCATGTCATTGGATACTAATCTTTAACACTTAAAAGTATGTGTCGGAAATTCCTTTCCCTGTGCTTTTGATGGAGGCAGCAGCCTCTTTAAATAGTGTACATTCTGGGCCAAAACTTTTTTTTCTGTAAAGGAATTTCACTTGTAAGGTGGAGGTGGAGAGGTATGAATGTTAACATCTCGGATAGACAAAGCCACAACCTGTGCTAACACGTTGACGGGCTGCTCGCTGTCCTCCAATTATAGCTTCAGTACCTCAGGGCTTTCATCAGTTATGAGAGGCAGAGTGGTAAAGGCAAATGTGCCACGTTCTGATCTTTAATGTCGCCTCGCTCGGAGTGCCGACAGTGATAGACAAGCTAAAAGTGGCCACGAGATAGCCAAAGATGTAGGTGAGGATGGCAGAAGAAATACCTAATGTGTATTATTTTCCCTAAGTCACTCTTTCTGGAAAAGTCACACACAGTGAGATTAGAAAATGAAAGAGTTGCATTTACATAGTGCCTGTCAAAACTATTGCCCCAAAATGACTTTAAAACCATTGAATTACTTTGAAAGTAATAACAATAATATGAATACTTTCAAAGTAATTCATTGGTCTGGTCACTGTTGTAGTAGAGGGAGATGCAAGAGTCAACTTGCACACAGCAAGATCCCATGAAAAGCAATGCAACAACTGACCAGGTGATCTATTAGTTAGGTACTATGATGCGGAATTAATGTTGACGAGGACATGGTGAAGAACACGTCTGCTTTGTTATTCATTCATGGGATGTCAGCGTCACTGGCTAGGCCAGCATTTATTGTCATAAGAACATAAGAACATAAGAACTAGGAGCAGGAGTAGGCCATCTGGCCCCTGGAGCCTGCTCCGCCATTCAATGAGATCATGGCTGATCTTTTGTGGACTCAGCTCCACTTTCCGGCCCGAACACCATAACCCTTAATCCGTTTATTCTTCAAAAAACTATCTATCTTTACCTTAAAAACATTTAATGAAGGAGCCTCAACTGCTTCACTGGGCAAGGAATTCCATAGATTCACAACCCTTTGGGTGAAGAAGTTCCTCCTAAACTCAGTCCTAAATCTACTTCCCCTTATTTTGAGGCTATGCCCCATAGTTCCGCTTTCACCCGCCAGTGAAAACAACCTGCCCGCATCTATCCTATCTGTTCCCTTCATAATTTTAAATGTTTCGATAAGATCCCCCCTCATCCTTCTAAATTCCAACGAGTACAGTCCCAGTCTACTCAACCTCTCCTCATAATCCAGCCCCTTCAGCTCTGGGATTAACCTAGTGAATCTCCTCTGCACACCCTCCAGCGCCAGTACGTCCTTTCTCAGGTAAGGAGACCAAAACTGAACACAATACTCCAGGTGTGGCCTCAGTAACACCTTATTCAATTGCAGCATAACCTCCCTAGTCTTAAACTCCATCCCTCTAGCAATGAAGGACAAAATTCCATTTGCCTTCTTAATCACCTGTTGCACCAGTAAATGCCCGCGAGAAGGTGCTATAAGACCCCTTTTATTAAGTGTTGCAGTTCCTGAGTTCCTGACGTTCAGGCACACTCACAGAGCTGGTGGCAGCAGAGTTTCAGGATTTTGATTCAGTGACAGTGAAGGAATGGTGATAAAATTCCAAGTCAGGATGGTGCGTGGCTTGGAGGGGAGTTTGCCAGGTGCCGGTATTCCAGGGCATCAGTTGTCCTTGTTCTTCTAGGTGGCCAAGGTTATAGGTTTGGAAGGTGCTGTCAAAGGACCTTGGTGAGTTGCTGCAATGCATCTTGGAGATGGTACACACTGTGACCACTGTGCGTCAGTGGTAGAGGGAGTTTAAGGACGTTCATGGTGTTGGGATCAAGTGGACTGCTTTGTCCTGGACGGTGTCAAGCTTTTACATATTTCATTAGACTTTAGAGAGTTAGGACTGAGTTATTAGGACTCTGACCTGTTCTTATGGACACAGTGTTTATACGGCCAGTCTAGTGAAGTTTTTGGTCAATGGCATGTTGCTGGTGGGGGATTCAACAATGTCAAACCGCGATGGTTGAATTCTCGCTTCTTGCAGATAGCAATTGCCTTGCACTTGTGTGGTGTGAATGTTACTAACCACTAATCTGCCCAAGCCTGAATGTTGTCCAGGTCTTGCTGATAGTGAGGAATTGTGAATGGTTTTAAATGCTGTGCAATCATCAGCAAACATTCCCACTTTGTCCTTATGGTGGAGGGAAGGCCATTGGTGAAGCAGCTGAAGATGGTTGGACCTTGGACACTACCCTGAGGAACTCCTGCAGTGATGTCTTGGAGCTGAGCTGATTGACCTTCAACAACCACAACCATCTTCCTTTGGGCCAGGTATGACTCCAACCAGTGAAGAAATGTCCCCCGATTCCCATTGACTTCTGTTTAGTTTGGCCTTCTTGATGGCACAGTCAATCAAATGCTACTTTTTCTCAAGGGCAGTGACTCTCATCTCAGTTCTGGCATTATGTGTTTTTGCCCATTTTTGGATCAAGGCTGTGATGATGTCAGGAGCTGAGTGGTTCTGATAAAATACAACTGAGCATCAGTGAGCAGGTACATGCTGAGTAAATGCTACTCGATAGCACTGTCCATAACAACTTCTGTCGCTTTGCTGATGATCGAGAGTGGACTGATGGGGAGATAATAGGCCAGATTGGATTTGTCCTAATTTTTATGGACAGGACGTACCTGGGCAAATTGTCCACATTCTCATGTTACTGTATCATAGGATCTTTCATATCCACTGTGAGTTCAGATGGGGCCTCGTTATAACTCCTGTCTCAATTGAGGTACAGCACCTCTGAGAGTGCTATGGGAAGCGCGAGTCTTATGTTTTGAAGTTTCTACGGTGGGACTCGAACGTATGACCTTCTGAATCAAATGTGAGAGTGCGACCAGCTAAACCTTTGGTGATTGAATGTGGAATGGAGTCACATATCAGTCTGACCAAGTGAGGTCACAAGATTCCTTCTTCAAACACCTTCCATGAACCAGTTGGGGTTTTTAGCCCAATCTGGCAGCTTCATAATCACTCTCTTTACGTACATATTTTCTATTGGAGCTGAACTCACATTCTCTCAATTACCAGTAGAGTAGCATAACCATGAGACCACTGAACCCCTCGACGAGTAACACTTGATGTTGGAGGCAAATACAGAGCATTGCTCCTTCCTCCAGTATTGACTATGCTTGCTTTTACAAGCACAGAAATGAGCAGGCTTTTGTGCAATTTCATCTTTCGCGCCTTTTGTAGCAGTGGGTCGGAATGTATAAAATTACAACCCCAGCAATGTTTGAAGGCAGCGATAATTTGATATGCTTTTCATAAGCTGTTAAATACACTCGAGCTGAGAAGAATGCGATGGTTATTTTCATAGCAGCGTGGCGGAGGAAGTGCCAGTGATGGACCTGTGAAAATCAGTTTCCTGGTCATTAGTCTTGTTCAAATGGTAAAAAGAACTGGGCTGCACATTGACAGGCTTTCCCATCGACATAAAAAATATGTCAGTGGGTGGGCGCGTTTGCACAGAAATGGTCGGCTGCAGACGTGATTCCGCTTCCCAAGTTAGCCGGATTTTCCAACCATTGTCCTGAAGTGGAAACAACAAGGAGAAATCCCACTTGAATCTTGTCTGTTTCTTGTTTTCTCTCTTTGTTAAGTTTCTCCTCCTGCTAAATGTATCGGGGTTAATTTTTTTTCCTTCTCTTGCCCCAGCACAGTGTCAGGCTGGAACCCAAATGTGGCAGAGTCAGATTCCCAGGTTGAGTGCCCCACCGGAGGTTTTATTAAGCGATCTCCTTCCGTCAGCCGCACGGCCTCCACATTTTCGCCATTGCTCTATCTTCCAGGCGTCCGTGGCCATTTTGGAAAGAGGACAGAGTCGGTGGCCTGAATGGAACGCCAAAGTGGCTCCGTGCCTTGGCCAAAATAGTGCTGGAACCCTGATTCCTGAAGTCCCCCCCCCCCAAAACCCAGCGGCCACCATGTTCATCGGGGGCGGTGGGGGGAGGGGTTGTAGTCTGCACATCTGTGGTTCACGGAAGCAGCTGCACATGTAACTTGGGAGAGGCAAGGTACCCTTTCAGATTGTTAAGAGTAGACATGTATGTGTGTAATAAGTGAATAAGTTCAGTGGAACTGTCAAGCTGCCACGTTATTTCAAGCCCCAAGCCCTCTAATTGTTTGAAAAACAACTTTCTGTACCTCTGCTTGAAATTTCACTGTTAGTCTGTTAACATAAGCCTGAGGACTATCATAGGATTGGTACTGTGTGACTGCTTCCACGACTTATTGTGACCACAGTTTGACAAGTTTCAAGTGTTTAAAAATAAATTAGCTAGGGCTATGAGTATACATTCTTGTTTTACAATGGATTAAAAAGAAATTAGCTAGGGCTATGAGTATACATTCTTGTTTTACAATGGATTATGTACCTGAAGGAAATGTTTGTTTCTATAATCAATTAAGTGCTTTTGAATGGGTTTTATGAATGAAAGCTTTTTTTAAATAGTGAAGTCTGGAAAATACACTTATGAATGTGTTTGATTTCATCTCACTATGGTTCCTGGGGTCTGCCCATGCTGGATACTGGGTTTGCTGGCGTGGAAGATATGAGGGCAAAAGGTATGGTGGGAGCATATGTTGGAATGAGTTAGCATTAAGTCGGTATGGGAGCGGTAAAGGGCTAGGATTTGAGTTGGGGGCATGAGATGGTTTGGAGGGTATGTGGGGTTATGGGGGATGGCTAGAGGGGCATAGTTTGTCATGGAGGATATGAGGCATCATGGGGCTTGTGTGTATGTATTGGCATGGATGGGAATGTGTGGAAGGGGTGTGAGGCATGAGAGTTGGAGAGCTATTATTTATTTTGCTGTCATTATCACAACTAGGGAGGGCAGCACAGTGTCACAGTGGATAGCATTGGGACTACGGCGCTGAGGACCTGGGTTTGAATCCCAGCCTTGGGTCACTGTCCGTGTGGCGTTTGCACATTATACCCATGTCTGCATGGGTTTCATCCCCACAACCCAAAGATGTGCAGGTTAGGTGGATTGTCCATGCTAAATTGCCCCTTAATTGGAAAAAAATTATTGGGTACTCTAAATTTATTTAAAAAAATAAATAGAAATTATTACAACTAGAATAAAGTCCAAGAGCTCAGAGGTGGATCTTGGCACCTGGCAGCTGTGAGGATTTTGCCCAAGCGACAGTGAAAGAACGGCGATGTATTTCCAAGTTGGGGTGGTGAGTGACTTGGAGGTGGTGAGGTTCCCAGGTACCTGCTGCTCTTGTCCCTCTTGATAATAGCGGTCAAGGGTTTGGAAGGTGCTGTCTAAGGAACCTTGGTGAGTAACTGCAGTGCATATTGTAGATGGTACACATGGCTGCAAACGTTTGTCAGTGGGGGAGGGCTTGAATGTTTGTGGAAGGATTATCAATCAAGCAGGCTACTTTGTCCTGGGTAGTGTCGAGCATCTTGAAAGCTGTTGGAGCTGCACTCATCCAGGCAAGTGGAGAGTATTCCATTACATTCCTGACTTGCACCTTGTAGATGATAGCCTTTGACCTGTCCTGGTAGCCACAGTAGTAATATGGGGGATTCATTTATAGTAATGGCATTAAATGTAAAAGGGCAATGGTTAGATCCTCTCTTACAGGAGATGATCATTGGCTGGAACTTATGTGACGCAAATGTAACTTGCCATTTGTCAGCCCAAGCCTGGTTATTGTCCAGGTCTTGCAGAATTTGGACATGAACTGCTTGTCATAACCAAAAAAACCACAGGGGACAGATTTAATGTATGAGGCAAAAGAAGCATTGGCGACATGAGGAAAAACCTTTTCACATATTGAGTGAAATGCCTCAGCCAAGAGTGGTGGAAAGAGAATCAATTGAGGCTTTCAAAATCGAATTGGTTCATTAAGTGAAGAAGAACAGTTTGCAGAGACATAGGCAGAGGTGTGGCACAAGGTGAATTGCTCCTCCAGAGCGACACCAAAGATCTGGCGGATGAATGGCCTTCTGTAACCATTTTCTGATTCCATGTATCATCCTTTTGGATGAGAGATAAAGCCGAGGCCACATTCGCTTTCTGGGCTGGATGGAAAAGATCTCATAGCACAGTTTTGAGGAAGAGCAGGTGAGATGTCCTGGCCACTCTTTGTTCCTTAAACATCACAACAAACAGAATCTCTGGTCATTTACCATTGCTGTTTGAGGGAGTTTGCTGTGTGCAAATTGGCTCCATGTTTTCTATAATAAAGCAGTGACGCTGCTTGACCGCGTATCATTTTCTGTCGAGAGTTTGGGACAGGCGGAGGTCATGAGTTGAACTTCCATAAGAGCCAAGTCTTCCTTTATAAAATGAAAATCCTTTTTTCTGTAAATTTTCCTCCTGGTTGTGCAAAATGGCAGATCAACCTTCAATTCCTGGAAACTCCATGACTATCCTTCAAGGTTGGCAACATTTGTGGAGCGGGGTAGGGGAAGTTAATGGAGTCATGGGCCAAAGAGGCCTGCACAAGTGTGAATTCCCCATTGACCTTTGCTGGAAATAACTTCCAGGTACAACAATCACAAAGGAGGGTCTTGTGACACAGTGGGTAGTATCCCTGCCTCTCAGCCAGAAGCTCCAGGTACAGGTCCCGCTCCAGGACCTAAAGACCCAGCAAAGTGCGTTCAGAATGCGGCCAAACAGATTGAGTAATTCCTTCCTGTAATTCCTTCCAACACATGCCAATGATGGACGGTAAGATTGGGAGAGATTCCTGCTCAGCAATGTTAAACTATGGCTCCTGTTTAGCCGCTAAAGTGGGCATGAGAGATCCCGTGTCATTATTTTGAAGGTGAATTCTTTGGCGGTTTGCTGGCAGGGATTCTGTGGTCCCATTAGCAGTGCAACCCCCCCCCCCCCCCCCCCCCCCCACCAGTTTCCCTGAGGTTTGGGGTGGCTTCAATGGGAACTCCCATTGACCTTGACTGGAGCACAGAATCCCACTGCCAGCCAACGGCGTTTGGTCTCCCGACACCAAGAAACACATGGCTGCGAGGCCTGAAAATCCAGGCCAAAATCCTGAGGGGTATTAACAGGGTGGATATGGAGGGCATGTTTCATCTTGTGGGAGAATCTAGAACTTGGGGCCACTGGTTTATGTATCGGGGCCACTTGGGGCTGGTTTAGCTCACTGGGCTAAATCGCTGGCTTTTAAAGCAGACCAAGCAGGCCAGCAGCACGGTTCGATTCCCGTACCAGCCTCCCCGGACAGGCGCCGGAATGTGGCGACTAGGGGCTTTTCACAGTAACTTCATTGAAGCCTACTCATGACAATATTCATTTCACTGTTTATAAATAAGGGGTTGCCCATTTCCGGCAGAGATGAGGAGAAATGTTTCCTCTCAGAGAATTGTTAGTCTTTGGGACTCTCTTCCTCAAAAAGGCAGTCGAAGCAGATTCTTGATAAGCCAGGAGGTGAAAGGTTACTGGGGTTGGTGGGAATGTGGAGTTGGGATTGCAATCAGATCAGCCGTGATCTTATTGAATGTTGGAGCAGGCTCAAAGGGCCGAGTGGCCTACTCCTGCTCCTAACTCGTATGTTTGTATGTTCGTATGCAGAGGAGATTCACGAGGTTGATTCCGGAGTTGAGAGGATTGGCTTACTAGGAGACACTGAGTAGACTGGGACTATGCTCGTTGGAATTTAGAAGAAAGAGGGGGATCTTTTAGAAACATATAAAATTAATAAGAGAATAGATAGGATAGAAGCAGGGAGGTTGTTTCCACTGGCGGATTGAAGCAGAAATAGGGGGCATCACCTCAAAATAAGTGGGAGCAGATTTGGGACTGAGTTGAGGAGGAACATCTTCACCCAAAGGATTGTGAATCTGTGGAATTCCTGCTCAGTGAAGCAGCTGAGGCTACCTCGTGAGATGTTTTTAAGGCAAAAGTAGATAGATTTTTGAACATAAAGGAATAAAAGGTTACGGTGAGTGGGCGGGTAAGTGGGGCTGAGTCCTGCCATGATCTTATTGAATGGCAGAGAAGGCTCAAGAGGCCAGATGGCCCACTCCTGCTCCGAGTTTTTATGTGTCGTTGTTTATGGGACCTTGTGTGCAGTTTGGCTGTCACATTTCCTACATGAAAACAATAACTGAAATAACTGCATATGCATTGAAGTTATATGTTCTTGCTGATTTCAAATTGCCTGTAGTGAAAATGCACCAGAGAAATGAGCATAAAAGGTGGCAGAAACCCAATACTAAAGTGATCATCTGTTTAATACCCGAGGATCAGGGGGTCAGGAGGAGGAAAGGAAACTTGCTCCTTGCAGACCAAGAGGAGCGCACCTTCTTTGAAATAATGCTGTGGGATCTTTCTCCTCTACCTCAGAAGGAAGGCAAGGCCTCAGTTTGACGTCTCAGCTGCAAGATGTCACTCAAAATTCCAGCCTGGATTCTGTACCCAAACCTCCAGAGAGGAACATTACAATCTACTGACTCTGCTAAGAGTGACAGCAACTGAGACACAGCTGACACCTTCAATGCTGAAACTGTTGAAGGTTTAAATTTGCACTGCAATGCAATGGAAGGATCTTTCAATATAGTGAGTCCACGTTTGCATTTTCCTTTCCGACTTGCACACGCCTGCATGGGGTTAGCCTTTCAATTGCAGAATACGGCTGTTGTGTTCAAAGTGGCCATAACATTTTGTGGTATATCATGGACAGAACATGATGAGAATGCTGGTCTATGAATAGCTGAGAATTATGCTTCGCATAGTCTTTTTAATGATTGTGACCAGAAGTTTGTTCCAAATAATCTTTCCTTACAACCACATGTTATTGGCATTGTTCCAACTGTCTGTGCAGCAGACTTTGTGAAAATTAATTCAATTTATTACAAAGCTACATATGCCTGAGTATGTGTAATGGACTGCGGTGAATTTAACCTTTAGAATTCAGATCTGTTGCTTGGGAACATATGGAAATAATGCCACTTTGATGTAGGTAAAGACAGATGATTGCAAAAGTAACTGACCCTGAAGATTTGAGGAGGCAGGAGAAAAGTGGTGAATCCAGGCTACCAGTGATGTTCTGCTTGGCCCAGCCACAGATGCATAACTGTACTTGGGAGGTGAAGCTTGGGTGCACAAGGAGATCAAGAGAAAATAGATCTTGAAAGAGTGGAGTGAAACTCTGGACGTGGGTTGTTGCTGTTGATTCCTATTGAAGCCATTGAGTGGGAGTGCCATCAAGAGACCATTCAAGTTCTTCAAATGTGGAGATTCATGAGAAAGGCAGAGATTCCATGAGACCGTTCAGCTCGCGATGTGACCAGCATCTGAGTGGGTCGTTGAGAAATCCATGGAATCTGCTTTTGTCCCAACTGTCATTTACTTTGGAGGATGGTGTGTCTGACCACAGTTTGTCTGGTAGGGAATGGGCAAGGAATTGCTGGTCTTGAGAGAGACCTTCATATTCCCAAGAACAAAGCAAAAATTCAATGTCATTTGCTGTTTCTGTCATTCTTTATACAGTCTTTCCAGGATCTCTTCAGGTTTGGAATCAATAAGAGATTCTCAGGTTAGTAAGAAACCCCTGAAAGAGGGATTTTCATCAACCCGGTATGGGATCATCAGGATCAGTAGACAGTCATTCAGTCCCTCGAGGCTACTCCACTATCCAATCAGACCACAGTTAACCAAGGTGTCAGAGGTGGATGTACCTTTAAGCAATGGGTGTTTGTCAAATAGCTGCAGTGGTGTCAGTGTGTGGGCAGAGCTGAGTTGTCTGTCTTTCACTTTCATTTTGAGCTGGCAGCTGCAGTGTGTTTTTTGGTTTCATTTTCAGAGGTGGATAGCTGCATTCAAAGCAAGCAGCTGTATAATGATCTCTCTCTCTACAAGCTAAGGAATGTCTCTATTGATGATTTCAAAGTAATACCTGTTTCGGTAGAGAATTTAAACCTGGTGTCTTTCTTTGAAACGGGGTTAACATATGGATGTTACCAGGGGATATTAAGGGTTATCGGTAGAGTATTGTATCTGTGGGGTTATGTGTTTTGGTAGTTAATAAGATGTTTTCTGTGTTTTTATAGAATGTTAACTGGGTTCATAGAATAATCATTATTTTGTTTTAAGACTATTTGTGATCTCTGTTGCATCACACCTGTAAGGTAGGCCCGTGTGCTCCCCACAACCAAAATCTATTAAAAGTCGTGGGTCAGGTGAACTCCATGATATACTTTGGAGTTCTCTAAACCCTGGCTCATAACAAAGGGCTAAACAAAACCTCTTGCCATTTTTACACCCATATGTTTCTCATATTATCATTGTCTCAACACGCAAAGTGGATTCAAATAAATGCCTTGACGTTACTATTTTGCACATTAATTTGGATCAGACTAGATTGTCATTTAATATAAACATGGACCAGTTGGTCTGAATGGCCTGTTTCTCTGCTGTAAATGCTTTGCAATACATTGTAATAATTTCAATGCTCAAAAAAATATTGACCTGTCGAATTTTCCTCTTCCGCTTCGACCGTCCCTTTCCTTCCTCCTTGGGAGAGGACGGAGAGGTGAGAGAACCTGGGAATCAAAAGAAAAATGTTGATTGGAGGAAGTGACATTTTAAGATTGCTAGACTTGAATCAATTGCACATTTAATACTGTCATTTCGCCAGGTCAGTCCGTCTCAAACATAGATAGCAATAATGTTTTGGTTGAGCGATGCACTGTTGGATCTTTGTCCTTCCAATGAGATATTAAACTGAGGCCCCATCTGTCATTGCAGGTTGACCTAAAAGATACCACAGCACCATTTTGAAGATGGGCAGGGGAGTCATCTCTGGTGACCTGGTCAGTGTGTACCCCTCAGCTAACGCCACAAAAACAGATCACAGGTACGGTACCTCAAAACTGGACCAAGTCGGTGCCAGATTTTGACTCTGACTGATTGTCTGAGAAACAAAATTGTCGGTAGGACGAGGGAATCCCGCCATCAGAGATCATGATCAATCTTAGAATTTACAGTGCAGAAGGAGGCCATTCGGCCCATCGAGTCTGCACCAGCTCCTGGAAAGAGCACCCTACCCAAGGTTAACACCTCCACCCTATCCCCGTAACCCAGTAACCCCACCCAACACTAAGGGCAATTTTGGACACTAAGGGCAATTTATCATGTCCAATCCACCTAACTTGCACATCTTTGGACTGTGGGAGGAAACCGGAGCACCCGGAGGAAACCCACACACACACACCGGGAGGATGTGCAGACTCCGCACAGACAGTGACCCAAGCCGGAATCGAACCTGGGACCCTGGAGCTGTGAAGGGATTGTGCTATCCACAATGGTACTGTGCTGCCCATTGGCTGGAGATTGGCTGGCATGTTGTTTACACATGGAATCTATGATCACTGCAAGCACCGGATGATTCCTCAAGGTTCGAAAAATCAGCTTCAAGAACTTTGAAGATACAGAACAACGTCGCTGGTGAGGTTAGAATCCTCTTGTGAAAACACGATTTGCTACTCTATTCCTGAAAGTTCAGGATTTGGATTTAAGACTAACCCTTGATTAATCAGATTAAACCTTCTCGTTCCGATAGCTGTAAAAACCCTCCACAACACAGCTTTGTGGAACTCCATTTCTGAGTAGGCATAAATCCACGATGTAAAGCTGTCTGTAATTTGTAACGGCACGGATGGAACTAAATTGCTAATGTTGATCAGAGTGAGCTCAAAGTGGCTGATGTGGGATGTAGAAAATCCGCAATGTTGCGCTGGTGCCAGAGTTGGCTTTCCTGGTTTGGCTGAAGGAACATTAATTTAAGTTGGCAAAGGCCAGATGCAAACTCTGCTCCCCCCTCCTCCACCCCACCAGACCTGGTTGTAGCCTGGCTGTATGTGCATAATAGTTAAAGCAAGTAGCACTCCTGCTTCAGAGTCAGCAGGTGATGCTATATTTTAAACAGGACATTAAACCAAAGCCGTGTTTGTCCTCGCAGAGGGATGTGTTTTGTTTTAAATTCATCTACAGGATGTGGACGTCGCTGGCTAGGCCAGCATTTATTGCCCATCCCTCGTTCCCACTTGAGGAGCTGGTGGTGAGCTGCCTTCTTGAACCGCTGCAGTCCTTGAGCAAACCCCAAAACATACCTTTGCTTTAGATCCGCAAGTCGGAGGCAGGAACTCCTGTTCCCAGCATGCCTTGGGCCTTCTGCCGCCTGCACTGGCTGGGAAGTGGCGGAACATGCACAGTCGTTTGTATGCACAACTTTAGGGCCATAGCTGGAGCTGTGCACATGCCCAGAAGAAAATATCAAAGAAATGAAATGGCATGAAACTGCAGGTCCTGAATTGGAGTACCGTTAGAGAAAAGGTGTCCCAAGGGGCAGGAGGGGATAGGCCCCAAACCAAGTGGAAGATCCCAAAACAGTGCCTGAGACAGAAAGAGGGCCCAGCAAAAAGTTAAAGTCAGGGAAAAAGACGGTGCAGAGAAAGATCCCACTGAGTCAAAATGAATGAGTGGAGCAGAAAGGGCTCCAAGTTAAAGAAAGAGCTACGTGGAGCAGACTTGAAACAAAGTGGGCTCGAGCGAAGCCCTGAAGAGCCAAGGAGACAGCTGAAGATCGGTGAATCCATATTATGGGCCATAGGGGCCGTACTCCTTTGGAGCAGTACTGTTCTACTTGGTGCAGTTAAAGACCTGAAACTGCTTGGAAGGTCCAGGGGAAAGGAATCTCAGAAGAACCAGAGTAAAACCGAGAAGGTCGATTCTTGTTGAAGCCATTGAGCGGGAACGACATGAGAGGAGAATTCCAAGGCAATTTCTTAAAATGTATGTGGAGATGGGAAGTCCTCACGAGAAAGACAGAGTTTCAGTGAGAAGGGACGGCTCACGGTGTAAGAAATCCATAGAACCAGCTTTGGTCGCATCTGTCACTTTGGAGGATGATTTGTGTGACCGCAGGTCAACAATTCACATTTTCAGATTTTACTAGCATCAAAGGCTATGGGGAGAAAGCAGGAATATGGCATTGAGATCGAGGATCGGCCATGATCATATTAAATGGCGGAGTAGGCTTGAAGGGCAAAATAGGCTACTCCTGCTCCGAGTTTCTAGGTTTCGATGTACTGCATACTTCCCAAGAAAATTAGAGTATAATATAGATATGGTAAATTGTTTTATCTTTCCAAATTTGTATGTGTCTGTAAATATATAGCCGAGGTGATGAAATAATGAATATTTGAATAATTTTCCTGTGTTTGTATTCGAATCATTCTAACATTTTTTTCTGGTATTAAATAGTTCTGATTTCATGTTTAAAAATGCTTTCTTCTTTGTATTACAAGATCATCAGCAGACTCCTGTGAATCTGTTCAGTAATTTCCCTCCATATTGTGAAAAAAGAAATGCCAGGCTCTATCAAGCCAGTTTCCCCTCTGGAATCTGATCTGTGCAGCAGTAACATTAGTTGGGATCATAACAGAGGTAAAAAGATTCCCTTCCCCCACGCCCTTTCCCCTACCCCCGCTGAAGTTGATCAGAGAGAATTCTTTGTGGTCCTGGTCAACATTTGTCGCTCAACCAACACATGAAAGTAGGCTATTTGGACTCTGCTGTTTGTGAAATCTTTTTTCATAGATATAGATAGGCGATGAAATACTTTTCTCAATGTAGACACTGCTGCTATGTCAGATGCACCCGGAGGAAACCCACGCACACACGGGGAGAACGTGCAGACTCCGCACCGACAGTGACCCAAGCCGTGAATCGAACCTGGGACCCTGGAGCTGTGAAGCAAATGTGCTAACCACTATGCTACCGTGCTGCCCTAATGTGACAATGCCTTCCTCAGATAACTGAGGAGAACAGATGAATTGACCCAGTTTTTGGAACAGTAGGTAACATTATAATAGAGCGGCCAAGTTTATAAAAAATGCATTCTTGGGATGTGGGAACTGCTGGGAGGGCCAACATTTGTTGCCCATCTCTGAGGGCATTTAGGAGTCAATCATTGCTATGGACCGGGATCCAAGGATGACAGATTTCCTTTCCTAAAGGACATTAGCAACCTAGCTGGGGGTTTTTTTAACCACAAATGACGATGATTACCATTTGACGTTTAATTCCAGATCTTTAGTGAATTACAATTTAACCATCTGCCAGAGTGGGATTTGAACCTGGGTCTCTGAATGACTAGCTCAACACCAATACCACTACACCACTGCCTCCCCCGATCACAGCACTGGCTTCTCCAGAGTGCAAGGTGCAATGGATTTGAAGATCATCTGTTTTGCCGATGTGGGCTGAAGGACGAGTACTAGTCAGGATACTGGGGAGAACTCCTCTGCTTTTCTCTGATAAGTGCTGTGGGATCTCGAAAGTCCACCAGAGATCTTTCAGGTCCAGCAAATGGGACCTCAGCTCAATGTCTCAGCTGCAGCTCTGTCAGTGCGGCTCTCCCTCAGAATTGGACTGAAGGGCCAGCCTAGATTATGTGATCAAGCCTGGAACCCACAGACTTCTTATTCTGAGCCACTACATCATTGCAGGGAGTGCAGTGACATGATTGCATGATGTCTTCATCACCAAACCACTGCCACTGGAACTGAACGCTAAAAGGATTCAATGGGTTAGGCGCAGGGAGCCTATTTGCTTTATCGGGACTTATTCCCAAAATTACTGCGTTGTCATTCAGGAAGAAATTTGGCAAGTATTTCGCCACGTGCAGAAAATCTAGAATTATTGCTCCGAAAATGTTATGCTTTGGGTCAATTGCCGCTTTTAAGACTAGGATTAAAAGATTTTTCTATGGTAAGGATAGCAAGGAATAGGGAGTGAATAAGGGCAAATTAGTCGTGTACAAATCAGCCAGTTGAAGAATGGGGCAGTTTCGAGGAACTGAATGGTCTCATTTTGTGCTTTTTACCCTTTCATTGTAATATGCCCAGGGCTGGCAAGCATTTCATAGAATTTACAGTGCAGAAGGAGGCCATTCGGCCCATCTGGTCTGCACCGGCTCTTGGAAAGAGCACCCTACCCAAGGTCAACACATCCACCCTATCCCCATAACCCAGTAACCGCACTCAACACTATGGGTAATTTTGCACTCTAAGGACAATATATCATGGCTAATCCACCTAACCTGCACATCTTTGGACTGTGGGAGGAAACCGGAGCACCCGGAGGAAACCCACGCACACACGGGGAGGATGTGCAGAATTCGCACAGACAGTGTCCCAAGCCAGAATCAAACCTGGGACCCTGGAGCTGTGAAGCAATTGTGCTATCCACAATGCTACCGTGCTGCCCACGGTCTCAAGGAATTTACCTTGAGAAGATGATGGTGTGCCGCTTTCTTGAACGACTACAATGTAGGTACACCCGCAGTGCATGGTCGGAAGGAAGTTCTAGGTTTTTGGCCCAGCGCTAGCGAAGAACAATGATATAGTTCCAAGTTAGAGTTGTCAGGGAGCTTGCAAATGGTGGTGTTCCCATGCTAATGCTGTCCTTGTCCTTCCATGTGGTTTGGAAGGTGCTGTCAAAGGAACGTTGGCGAGATGTTGGCATGCACCTTGCGGAATATACATGCTGTTCCTCATGTTCCATTGGTTGCTGGCCATCAGGAAGACCCAATAAAATATCACTGGCGAAGGGTATTGAAAAATCAGATACACTACGTGGTGAATGTAGGAATTTCAGATTTGTTGTATTGTATGTATTTGGCGCAGTACGGGTTAAAAGCCTGGGTTACTGCGCATGACTGCTGCGGTCACGTTTTTAAAAAACCCTGGTTTGATAGAGAGCAGACACATTTTGCACACAGAGGTGCAATTAAAGCATCATAAAAGTAAGATCATAATTAATTCCAGCAATGGATGTTGTTTTCTGAAATTGTGCTAACTTAATTTTGTTTATATCAAGAGGGTCCCCTGGGGATTAGATAATTAGAGACATTGGGCGGGATTCTCCGTCCCGCCAGTCCCATTTTCTGGCATGGCGTGGCGCGCCCCCACCAGCAGAGGGATCCTCCTTCCCGGCAGCCGGCCAATGGTGTTTCCCATTGTGGCCACCCCCATGCCATCAGGAAACCCACAGGCGTGAATGCGCCACCGGCGAAGCGGAGGATCCCACCCATCGTGTTTTGTTTTAGTAGGATGACGTGGTTAATGGGAGGAGCCAGGGGCTGAAGCAGTCAGATGTTGAAGTTACAGTTTAAGAAATTCAGTTTTAGATTGGAATGTGACCAGAGAAGCATTTGATCCCAGTGAGTTTGGATCTGTCCTTGGCCTAGGAAACTGTTCTGTGAAAGATTTGACTGGAGTCAGACCAGACAAGACAGTGTGATACAGATTTGCCTGTGTACAGGACAGGAGACGAGTCTCAGGCTGGCAGCCTAAACCGTAGTTTGGAACAGGCAAGATTCTGCCGGTTGGGTCCAGAAGGATATCACTTTCTCATAGGGGTTTATCCAAGACATCTCTGTTCAGAAAGTATGTCTGAGCCTGCTTACTGTATTTAAAAGTGGATTTTGTCCTGAGATGGGTGTTGTTTGAGTGGAGATAAAGATAGCAGTTAAAGGCTTATTGCTTCAGTGAATTGTTAAACATTGTTTAACTGGCTTTTATATTTCTGATGTTAATGCAGTAACACAGTGTTAGTAATAAAGTTTGTTTTAATATACTATATCCCTATTTGTGCATGAAATCACTCCTGGGGCAAGCTGAAAGTGCTGGCGACGAAATAACACGACAGGAGCCTCTGCAGCGTGGATTGATAGTAATGTGAGAGCATGTCGGACAATGGCCGGAATTCTCCTGTTGTCGAGATTCACTTTTCCCACCAGCAGGCACCACCGCCAGCGTGGGGTGGCTTCAATGGGATATCAGGGAGACAGAACCCCCCCCCCCCACCCACCACAAAGTACACGGCGCGCCGCCGAGAAACATGGAGCGAGGGAATCAGAGTATCTTGCTCAACGTCTCTGCAGCCTGCAAGGATAATGAGAGGGGCCACATCATATTATAATCAGCACGCAAAATAATTGATGGAACCCATTTCATGACAGTGTCCCTTTAAGCAGTTTATACCTCAGTGAGCAATAAGGAGGTAATCATAGTTCCAGGAGGGGATTGAACTAATTATAAGTTTGATTAAGCGGTTTTGCAGTGCATGGCTTTCTGTGAACGTTTGATAGGTCAATGAGTAATGTTGTCAACCACACCAATATGTGCACCGCTTAAGGCACATCTGTGGGTTTGATTAAAGGTTGCACACATTCAATGACATAATTAATGGGATGTTGTTCTGTCATTAAGCCCAAGGTGTGTCAACAGTAATGAGCACCATGTTATTGACACATGTCAGCTTAAAGTCTTTATTCACCAAATTTTGCGTTCTTTGACATTATCATGCAATCATACATTTGGCAGCCACACCTTAAAGCAAGGCAGGCAATCCTTTGAAACAGGAAATATTCCTCTTAAAAAGATTGGCTCGGTCACTAGAATCCTTCATAGAAACATAGGAACTCGGAGCAAGAGTAGGCCATTCAGCCCTTCGAGCCTGCTCTGCCACTCAAATGATCATGGCCGATCCTATATCTAAATGCCATATTCCCGCTTTCTCCCCACACCCCTTGATGCCATCAAAATCTAGAAAAATATCTGTCTCTTCCTTGAACACGTTCAGTGACTTGGCCTCCACATCTTTCTGAGATAGAAAATTCCAAAGGCACACTACCCTCTGAGTGAAGAATTTTTTCCTAATCTCAGCCCTGAATGGTCTACCCTGTATCCTGAGACTGCCCCCTGGTTCTGAATTTCCCCACCAGGTAAAACATCCTCCCTGCACCTAGACTGTGCAGTTAAGGTTAGAAGTTGGTCGCAGTGTATTTTTGTCAATCATTTCATCAGCATCTTATTAAAGCCAGGGATCCTTTGTAGCCCGACGGCGAAATCGTGTTTGGTGATCAGGCACAGAATGGACTCCGACACCTAAATCAGGCGCTGGTTTAGACGCCGGTCCGTTATGCTCCGCCCCTTCAAAATGGCATCATTGCGCCGCGCACTTTTTCAGCGCCATTGGCATGACAATTGCCGGCCTACCCGCGATGCTCCGCCCACGATGGGTCAAGTTCTGGAAGGCGTGGGACACGTGTAGTCTGAGCCGGCGGGCTGGCTGCGGACTGTGTCCAGCGCCGCCACACTCGGCTGAGATCCGTGCCGCTGCCCGGGGGGGGGGGGGGGGGGGGTGCTACTGCTGGCGGGACTGTTGAGCTGTGGGCTGCGGTTTGCGGGTCAGGTTACACGTGCGGCCGGCACCACGCTGTACAGCGCGACCGATGCAGATTGTTAGCCGTGCGCATGCGCGGCCCGGAACCCGGACTTTTTTTGACCATTTACAGCGCGATCCGCAGGTGTTTCACACGGCGTCAGTGCTAGCCTCTTACCAGTACCGGAACCGGTGAGGGAATCATGACGATTTTCCGGTCGTGATACACCGGAACCTGGTGCTGCGAGGCACTCACCTGCCCCTCACATTGCCTGACCTGCGACCCTCCGCCTTCGCTACTGAGGGATTCTTCCCCAACCCTGACGTGGAGAGTGAGGCAGCAGGGATTAGTGAAACACTAAGCGCGATTTGCGCCCGGTGAAATGCGGCTGGAGAATCGCCCCATGTGTGACCCCATATGAGTTTGCTTACTCTTCGGTGCAGCTGTCCAATTAATCATCCTCCTATCCTCTGCCTCCATAGCCTTGTGAATGTTTCCTCTCAAGTATTTATCCAACTCCCTTTTGAATGTTGCTTTTAATCTGCTTCCACCACCCTTTCAGGAAGTGCATCGCAGTGAGGGCAACTCGCTTGCAAAAAAAATTTCCTTGCGTTGCCTCCAGTTCTTTTTCACCCATTCATAGAATAATGGCGTCTCTGGAACTGGCAGCATTTATCATTAATTAGTCATCCCTAATTGCCCTTGAGAAGGTGGTGGTGAGTTGCCTCCTTGAACCGCTGCAGTCCATGTGGCGTAGTTGCACCCACGATGCTGTTAGGGAGGGAGTTCCAAGATTTTGATACAGCGACAATGAAGGAATCAAGTCAGGCAATGTTTAGGGCAGCACAGTAGCATAGTGGTTAGCACTGTGGCTTCACAGCGCCAGGGACCCAGGATTGATTCCCTGCTGGGTCACTGTCTGTGCGGAGTCTGCACGTTCTCCCCGTGTCTGCCTGGGTTTCCTCCGGGTGCTCCGGTTTTCTCCCACAGTTCAAAGACGTGCAGGTTAGGTGGATTGGCCATGCTAAATTGCCCTTAGTGTCCAAAAAGGTTGGGGGGGGGGGTTATTTGGTTCGGGGGATAGGGTGGAAGTGAGGGCTTAAGTGGGTCGGTGCAGACTCGATGGACCAAAAGGCCTCCTTCTGCACTGTATGTTCTATGAATGGCGATATAGTTCCAATTCAGAATGTTGTGTGAGTTGGAACTGGCAAGTGTGTTGTTTCCCTGCCGGTTACTGACCCATCAGTCAATGGGAACAACGTCTTCTAATTTACTTTTAATAAAGAAATTAAACATTCTAAACACCTTTCATCAAACCTCCTCTTCACTTTCTCTGCCCTGAGGAGAAGCCGTGGCTTTTCCAACCTCTCCACATATCTGAAGCTCTGCATCTCAGTCCCCCCCATCCTGGTAATTTTTTTCCGCACTCTCTTCAAGGTTTTGACAGCTTTCCAAAAAAATCTGCTCAGATTTGGACACAATGCCCTAACTGAGCTAATCGGCTGAATTAGTTTTGTTTCCAGCGGTCAGGTCCAATTTGTGTTGCGAGTCTATTAGCTGCAGTAGAGGGCCACCCGGGTGCTCGTTTCCAGAGTAAATTAAGAAGGGCCCACTGTGACATTGTGTAGCATATCTAGAATATAAAGGGTTAATGTAATATCATAATCGACCACTAGATGGAGCTAGATGCAGCACTATATAAAGCACTGACTCTCAGGCTTCTGGGAGAGGGCTGGATAGAGTGCAGAGGAGAAGCTCAGAGAGTGAAGAGTACAGTTAGAGAGTGTAGATTACGAGATTATTGCTTGCTATAGGAGTAAGTGGTCGAGCTTCAATAAGTAGTGTAATAAATGTTAGCTTTGTTATTGAACTGAGCTTCTGTGGTCTTTGTGAACACTACGACACCCATCTTAATAATAAGAATCGCATAATAAGAAGGACACCACACCCACCTCGGGCCCCCTGACCAATTATCGAGGGCGGTAAGAAGGATGTGGCCATTTTGACAGTGAGATCACTTATTGTTTGGAAAGTACAAATCCAGGCTGGTTTAAGGAATTGGGATCTCGGAGTACAAATCATCAATCATTAAACGAAAACCACAGATTAGTAAGGCGATTTAAAAAAAAAGCTAATTAACTCAAATCAAAAAGCAAATCACTCAGCTTTACTTATGGAGGGATAGAATTGAAAAATGGGGAGATAATGCTGAATCTGTATGAAATCTTGGTTAGACCACATTTAGAATGCTGCATGCAATTCTGGTTGCCACATTATAAAAAGGACACGGAGGCACTGGAGAGGATGCAGAGAAATTTAGCACGGATGATACCGTAAATACATGGGGAAGTGAAATAAAGTTGCCATAGGCTGCTTTTCCGCTTTGAAGAGAAGAGCTGACCTCGGGCGAGGGGCAAGGTTGAGAAGGTGAGGCCGTCATGAATAGCCTCAGCTGGAACGGGAATTGAACCCATACTGCTGGCTTCACAGTTCTGTTATTTGGCATCACACACCGGCTGTCCCCCCAACTAAGCTAAACTGAGCTGAACCAGCCCCGTCGGTGCATTCACACATATCAGGAAAGGATTGACAAGCTCGGTCTTATTTCTCTCAACAAGACAAGGCTGAGGGGTGATCTCATCAAAGTCTTTAAAAGTGTGACAGGTTTTGACAGAATTGTTAGAGAGAGAATGTTTCCTCTTGTGGGGAACAGCATAACTCGTGGTCATCAATATAAGATGGGAAATTCAGAAGAAACGTTATTACCTAAAGAGTGGTGGGCATGTGGAGCTCAGGACCACAGGGTCCTGAGTTAAAGTGAATAGTTTAGATGTATTTAAAGGCAAACTAGACTAACGTATGAGGGAGAAGGGAATAGATGGTTCGGGTGATATATTTAGTTGAGAACATATGAGAGGAGTGTTATGGGCCAGGGTTTAGAGAACCCCAAAGTGTATCATGGAGTTCACCTGACCCACAACTTTTAATAGATTACAAAGAACAAAGAACAAAGAACAAAGAAAAGTACAGCACAGGAACGGGCCCTTCGGCCCTCCAAGCCCGTGCCGACCATGCTGCCCGACTAAACTACAATCTTCTACACTTCCTGGGTCCGTATCCCTCTATTCCCATCCTATTCATGTATTTATCAAGATGCCCCTTAAATGTCACTATTGTGATTGTGGAATGGGGAGCACACGGCCCACTCTGCAGGTGTGGTAGAGCAGAAATGGAAAAGTATTTTTTAAAGCAAAACAATGTTTATTCTATGCACTCAAGTTAACCTTTTTAAAACTTACAGCGAACATCTTAGCAACCATTAATTCAAATCCAACCCCCAAAGGCTACAACACTAAGTAATCCTTTAAGCTTTCCTTTTAACATCCATAAGACTTAAAAACAAAACCTTTAACAGAAGCACCTCAGGTTTAACTTCACTACTGAGAACAGTTACCACATTGAAATCAGCAAATGGACATAAATAAGCTGGCAGAGATTCACACACATCCTGCTGTGATTGTAGCTTCTCCAAAACTAAAATGAAACCAAACCCACCCTGCAGCAAAAAGACAAAAGCGAAAGTAAAAAGCTGACAGACAGCCCAGCTCTATCCACTCTCTGACAGCACTGCAGTAAGAAACACCCATTTCTTAAAGGTACTCTCACTACAGATATTTATAAATATACCCATTATAAACACCCATTTCTTAAAGGTACTCTCACATGACAAGGAGGTTCAAGTTGAGCATAAAGACCAGAATGGCCTGACTCTGTGTTGTACCTCCCATATTTTCTCATCATAAATTACAAATAGAAACTAGTGGGATTTGGTTTACACAGCGCTTACCACCTGTTGGATCATAACACAATGCAAGCAATAGCTGACGATCTTTCACTGCCTGTGTACACACATCCAGGATGGCCACTTGAGTCGTGTGTTGGATGATTCGGCAAATACTCACGTATGCCGTTGTCACTCACTGGCCTGACTATTCCAATTCACACCAGGCTGCCCATCCATATTCCACCCTCTGAAAGTGTAATTTAATTGAAAACTCTGTTGCTCAATACTATCCCCTGCCCACTCTCTCCCAAATTCCATCCAAAACTCCGATCCTTAAGGGCCTACATTAGCCCTCAACCAATCTTATTTTTTGGAAAATGTGGGTCAGCATTGAATTTGTAGCTACTATTCTAACTGTTCTTTTATTATATTGTAAACAAGCCCAACATTCTCTTTGATCATAATAGTTGTTGTCCATGGTAGCCATCCTTCAATGTATGTTACATTTAATATTCTTATCCTTATGCTTAAAATCCTCCAAGGACTTGTTCTCTCGCTGTCAATGTAAAATTGTCCAGCGTTACAGTTCTTCATCAAACTTGTTCATTGCATCATTGACAGCATGCCTTTTATCGTGAAGGCCGCACATTCTAGAATTTGCTGCTTTAACTTCTCTGGAAATGTCTCACAAAGCTGTTACACGTGACCAGCTTTGGGATCAATGCTCTGGCGCGGTGTGCTCATATGGAGATCACGCTGGGGCCAGAGAACGATGGGGAAGGGGGCCACAGTGCGTTAGCGGCAGGGAGAACCCCCTTTGGGATCCTCCCTGCCCCCGCGCCCAGCGTAATCTTGCTCGTGTCCAGCGAGGGAATCATTCAATCCTCATGTAAATATGTGGTGTTGGATTTATGCCAGATTCTCCCTGCTCCCAGGATTCACCATCACGTTGGGGGGGGGGGGGGGGGGGGGGGGGCAGGAATGCGAATCACTGCTGTTCCCAAAAAATGCCGTTCTCAAAAACTGGGGATTCGGAGTCCAGTAAAGCCCTTGGGTGGTTGGGAAAATGGCTGAGTTGTGCCCAAGCACTGCTCCCTGACACCCTATCAACATGGCAGTGCCAATTTGAAGGGTTTTCTGAAGGGGATGGGACCTTCCATGAGCCAATAGGGGCTATTGCTCACTTGGTGGTGGGGGGGGTTTCCCTCTGTCCCAATGTCCAAATGCCCCGATGCCAGCGAGGATGGCGAGGGAGGTCGGATCACCCTCATGCCTGATGATGTTAGGAGGAGTGATCCAGGCGTTTTATGATGGGAAGAGGTACCCGGTTTGTGGTGATATGCATCACTGTAGATTCACAAGGGGTTAATGTAAGTACACGTAGACTAGCTAGACACTAGAGGGAGCATCAGAGACATGACACACAGACACTCAACCAATAGGTCAGTAAGATAGGACACGACCAATGGGCATTCACGATACACACAGAGGTGACACTACCACAAGGGGGCATTACACCAACCCATATGTAAAGGACACAGCACACATGATCTTCCTCTTTCCAGTGGAGACACTCAGTGAGTACAGACACAGGGTTGATTGATCATCACACCCACCATGTGGATTGTAGCAGACTGGTTCATCAGTCTGAGTAGCTATAGAAGGATTAACAGTAGAGGCAAATCAGAGTAGGAGAAATGTTAATAGTTTAAATAAACGTGTTGAAGTTATCTCCAGGTCTGAACCTTCCTTTGACAGAGTGAACATCACGGAAGCAGCTTATGCTACGCCAAGAGCATAACAAGACAGCGTTAACAGTTGGGGGTGTCATCCATGTCTGCAGGGGGCCACGAAGGGGTGGGGTGGGGGGGTTGGGGGGGGGGGGAAGTTCAATTTAATTTTGAGTTCCAAATGACCCCCTGTCTCTGAGGAGCCGGCCTTGCCGGTATCTGTAGCTCCTCACTCCAGAAAAAAACTCAAAGTGTGGGAGAATTCACTGAGAAACTCCCCCACCCTCCAAAGAATTTTCTAAGTGTGGTTGAATTGTGAATGGGGGCGGGATTGTCTGACTCCGGGCTGGATCGGAGAATCACTTGGGGTGGGCACGACTCACGCGACACCGGTCTGCCGATTCTCCGGTGACCGGAGAATCGTACCATCGGCGCCGGCATGGCACGGTCGGGGGCCGCTCTGCGCGCCCCCCCCCCCCCCCACGGCGATTCTCCGCGCGGGATGGACCGAGTGGCCACTGAGATAGGCCGAGTCCCACCGCCGCCGTTCACATGTGGTCCGAGCTGGTGGGACCTCGGCGTGCATGCTGCGGGGAGCGGCCTGGTGGGGTGGAGGGGGTGTCCGACCTCGGGGGGAACCTCCACCATGGCCTGGCCCGTGATTGGGGCAGACCAATCGGCGGGCTGGCCTCTCCAGGTGGGGGCCTCTTTTACTCTGCGCTGGCCCCCTGTAGCTCTACGCCATGTTGCGTCGGGGCCGGTGTGGAGTAGGCAATTAGTGTGCATGCGCAGACCCGCGCCACGCGTTTGACACCAGTATCGGCAGCTGGAGTGGCGTGAGTGACTCCAGTGCCATGCTGGACCCCTGTACAGCAGTGGATTGCTACACTTAGCGGTCCGATGACCCAGTTGTAAAACTCTCCAGTTTTTACGACGGCGTCAGAACTCTGCCGTCAGAGAGAATCCCGCCCCTGATTTTGCCCCTAACCGCCCAGTGGGAATCTCACCAGTTTTTCCGCTGGGGACAACGTTCAAAGTTTTTTGGGAGAATCCCACCTGAAATATCTTTATTTAAGGACCTCCTTGAAACCCACTTTGTGACCAAGCATTTGGTCACCTTCAAATATTTCTATCTTTGGCCTGACATCATTTTATCTATTTTGAGATCACCGTTAAGGTGTGTTCTTTTCCCCCATGTGTCACGTTCGTTTGTAGACATTATAAATAGGGCCATTGCTGGAGGCAGGTTCCGTGATGACATTCAAAAACACATTGGATCATTATCTGAAAAGGAAAAATGTGCAGGGCGATGGGGAAAAGGTATTTGGTGAATTGTAGAGAGCCAGCACGAACGTGATGGGAAAAATGGTCTCCTTCTGTGCCATAAGCATTTTAGGATTCTAATGACAACCTAAATGTTGAATGGCGCTCACCCGAGGTCTCTGAAGTGAAGGGGTTGAATTCCAAAGCCTCAGGTACTTCGGGAATCTGCACGTTAAGTAATATGCAGATTTGCTAAAAATATTATCTCGCCCATTGTGGGCGGGATTCACATCGCAAAATTTTGCGAGATTGTGCTGAATCTCGCGAGGCGTTGTGAGCCGGGTAGATATCGGGAGCGGGGTCCCCCGGTTTCCGACGGCCATGCTGTGCCACAGCGAGCTGTTTTGTTTATTCCACCAGCATCAAATTTGTATAAGCTATCACGAGAAAGCCTAACACCAAGAAACAATCAGTTACAGAGAGTACTCTCTGCCGCTGCTCCAGGTCTCTGAACTAGTCAGGGCCTCAACCCACAATGCACCACTCACCAGGCATTTTCAGGCTTACTCTACTCCCCTCCCTCTCCATGAGGTTTCTCAGACTAAGGGATGCTGTGTCAGTCCGAAGCGGTCCCAATTCCCCTTCCTCACTCTTCAACCACCCTCAGGGGCTTCAAGTTATCTTAAGATCTTGCCAACTTGCCACTCGCGGCTGCTTTCTTTCTTATTCCATGGCCTCTCCCCCCCCTGCCCCCCCCCCCCCCCCAAACCCCTTGCCAGGGAGGGATGTGGGAGCCCATAAGTGCTGATCAATTCCCCTGCTCAGTGCTCTCCCCCACTACCATCACCTGATACCAGAGACCCTGCAACAAACACAGCTATGGTGCGTGAGGCGGCACGGGAGCACAGTGGTAAGAACTGTTGCCTCACAGCGCCAGGGTCCCAGGTTCGATTCCCGCCTTGAGTCACTGTCTGTGCGGAGTCTGCATGTTCTCCCCGTGTCTGCGTGGGTTTCCTCCGGGTGCTCCGGTTTCCTCCCACATGTCTTGAAAGACGTGCTGTTAGGTGAATTGGACATTCTGAATTTTCCATCTGAAATGAAATGAAATGAAAATCGCTTATTGTCACGAGTAGACTTCAATGAAGTTACTGTGAAAAGCCCCTAGTCGCCACATTCCGGCGCCTGTCCGGGGAGGCTGGTACGGGAATCGAACCGTGCTGCTGGCCATCTGTGTATCCGAACAGGCGCCGGAGTGTGGCGACTAGGGGCTTTTCACAGTAACTTCATTGCAGTGTTAATGTAAGCCTACTGTGACAATAATCAAGATTATTATAGTTAAGTCACTGAAAATTAGAACTTCAAAACTCAATAATCACCTTGTGCCTTCCAACCAGTAAACCTCAGCTATGAACAATTTAATCAAGAATGGTCGATGGAAACGTTTGGCCAAAGTATTCCAGTAAGCAACCCAATTTGACATCAGCAAGTCATCTAGTGGAATGTTGAAATGCCAAGCAAAGACGCAGAACTAATATTCTGTTGTGAAATAAATAATTAAATGGCATATGGGACTATCTGAAGCTGCTAAGCTCTAAACTGAAAGCAGATGCTTTTAGCTGCGGTATACGTTTCCTCTGAAGTGGACAGGATGCAATGAAATAAATATTTCATTAATTATCATACTTCTGGCATCTGTAGCATCGCTGGAGGAGATTCTTCAGCAGCTCATAGGGGCATTTTGACAAATACATGAATAGGATGGGAATAGAGGGATACGGACCCCGGAAGTGTAGAAGATTTTAGTTTAGACGGGCAGCATGGTCGGTGTAGGCTTGGGGGTGGGGCCGAAGGGCCTGTTCCTGTGCTGTACCTTTCTTTCTTCTTTGTATGGGATGAGTTGAATTCTCAACTCAAAACTGGTTGACCCAGGGACAATGACGATGAATAGTTTCCGGGTTAAAATACAGTGGACTAGAGTACAGGCCGTTAAATGTTGTTTCAAGTATTCAAGTATCCTATTGCTGGGGTGTTGTCCAACTAGGTGCCTGTACCATAGTCTAACGATAAGCACTTGTGTATAATGCAGGTATTGTCAAACTCGGGGGCGTGTCCCGCGGGTGGGTCGTGGGCGGGTGTCGGGAGGGTCGCGGAGCCGTCCGTCGCGCGCTCCCAATCGCGCAAATCTGCACGCAACAGCCGCAGCAGCCGGCTGTTAATAACGCCGGCTGCAAGGGGCCTTCAAAATGACCGTGAACATGTAAAAAAATGCGGCCGCAATGCGCATGCGTGCCCGACCCTCGGCACACATGTGCAGTGTGGCTACTTTTTTTTTAAACGGCTGCAGCTTTTTGTTTTACAAGTTCGGGGCGGTTTTATTCATTTATTTTATTCATTTTTTTTTTACAATTTCAGGGGTGGGGGGGTGCGGGGGTTTATTTGATAAAATGTTACAGGAAAAAATTGCAGAACTTTGGACAGATGGAGACTCCATACTTTCCGACACCGGAAGACTTCACCTTCATCCAACAGGTTCCATTGGAGGGGCGTATACGAGGGCCACATGGACCCAAAACTATTTCCTCCATTTTTGTCAGCAGCAAACAAGGTAAGAGAAAATGGTGGGTCGTGCAGGTCGGCCGGCGTGGGTCGCGAAGGTCGGCCGGCGTGGGTCGCGAAGGTCGGCCGGCGTGGGTCGCGAAGGTCGGCCGGGTTGGGTCGCAAAGGTCGGCCGGGTTGGTAAAAATGGATCCCTGGAAAAAAAGTTTGAAGAACACTGGTCTATTGCACAAAGACATTAGCAAACTTGCAGAATAGGTGAGTAAATAGCACATTAACTTCAGTGTAGATACAAGGAAGGATAATAAAAAGTGCAAACAAAGTTCCAGGTTTCATTTCTGAAGGAGTAGAAGGATATAGAGAATGTGCAGAAAAGATTTAGAAGGACAAAATCACAGCTCTCAGAGTGAGCAGGCTGGGATTCTTTACTCTTAAAAAGATACCGAGGACCTGAGACCTTACAGAGGTAATTTAACACCTGGAGGTGTTTGAGCGAGTAGGCATAGCGAAGATACTTCCACTGATGAGGGAGTTTGAAACTAAGGGGTGCAAATATGAGATAGACGCCGATATATCCAGTAGGTAATTCAGTGAAAATTTTGCCCAGAGGGATTTGATTTTAGAACTTGCTGCCACACGGCGAACCTGAAGCAATTGACATAGATGTACGGTTAAACAGCGTTATACAGTGGGCGGCATGGTGGTACAGTGGTTAGCACTGTTGCCTCACAGTGCCAGGGACGCCGGTTTGGCCCCGACCTTGGGTGACTGTGCGGAGTTTGCATGTTCGCCCCATGTCTGCGTGGGTTTCCTCCGGATGCTCCTGTTTCCTCTCACAGTCCAAAGACGTGTCGGTGAGGTGGAGCGGCTCCGATAAATTGCCCCTTAGCATCCAAAGAGGCGCAGGGCGGGTAGTGTGCTCTTTCAGAGGGTCGGTGTAGACTTGATGGGCCGAATGGCCTCTTTCTGCACTGCAGGGATACTATGACGATACACAAGGGATAAAAATGTGTTGATGGGGTTAAATGAAGGAAGCTGGGAGGAGGCTTGGGTGGCGCAGTAACACCACCATTGATGGAATTGCCAGTTGCCGCACTGTAATATTCTGTGTAATTCTCCGTAATCACTGTTGAACCATTTACAGCTCGAGTATATTCTCTGTTTGTCTCTGCCTGGCATCGGACTTATGCATCGGGATGAAACAGTTTGAATGGTTTGGTGGCACACTCTGCCACAGAGTGGTAGGATTTGGCATCACAGCTACAATTCCCCCAGGCTGGTCATTCCTAATCCTTGCTGCGTTGTTACGCAGAGGCGTTGAATGGAACGCCAGGCCAAGATGGGTAAACGCTGGATGAGTAATAACCCTGGACTGTTCTTACACATGCCAGTCAGAGAGCAGGAAGTTGATCGGTGTACCACCAACTGCAGATATGGGACCCTCTCTCCCTCCACGGCAGGAACTAAAGACATCATCAATTCACATAAACCTGGGTGAGGCCACCTCCTCAGAGCAAAGGTTTCCCTACACAATGACTGTAAAAATACTTCATTGGCTATAAAGCACTTTGGGATGGGGTCAGCAAATGCAAGTCTTCTATTAAAAGTAAAGCAGGGAGCTGTGACACACACTTGCTCCTTATATTTACATAACAGCAACAGATACGTCACCTCCCTGGGAAGTATTACTGCCAGTACAGAATTTAAAATGACAAACACGGCACATTGTGAATAAAATGAAAAAGAGGAGAAAATCATTAATAGGTTGTTAGGACTGTGCCATAAAGTCATTGGGCTGGATTCTCCGATTGCCGACACCAAAATTGCGTTCGGCGATTGGCTGGAGAATCCCCGTTACGCCGGAATCGGGGGGCAGTGCCGTTTTTGCCGTGCTCTGCCCCCTCAAAAATGGCATACGTGAGGAGTAGGCTGCACGCTGTATGGACGGCCTCAGGATGTCACCTCAGGCCCTCCCCCGATGGGCCGAGTCCCCGACGGAGTGGGACATTTTTGCTCAAGCCGTTCGGGGACCTCATGCGGCGGCTGCGGACTGAATCCAGCGCTGCCACAGTCGGGGGGGAGGGGGAGCCCTTCTGCTGGCAGGGGCTGGGGAAACTGGTGTGGGGGGGGGTCCAGGCGCAGCGATGGGGGTTACAGGGGGACACTATCTGGCAGGCCGGGTCCGCGTGCGGCTGGCACATGTTGTACTGCCACGGACCCGGCAATTCTCCGGCCATATCCGCAGATAAAGCCGGGGGCTTTACGCCGCATGGCTGCTAACCCCCCCATCGGATGGAGGATCGGTGCGGGGGCGGCGCCAACTTTCTGGTCATAAGATGGGGGAAAAGCTCTTTGAGAAGCGAATCAAATTCACTGAGAAATTCAAGGCAGGCTAAAAAATGATTCCTTCAGTTTGACAATAATGACTCATTATGTCCTCTTTTGGGTAGTCCCAAGGAAGACAGTGTGACATTATCATAAATGTTAAGAACTGCAAGGGTTAATGAAATGTATAACTCAACCACTAGAGGGAGCTGGATGTACAAGTATATAAGGTAGTGATGCGAAGCCTTATGGGTGAGAGGTTGAGGAGCAGGCTTGAGAACAGACTGAAGGAAAGATAGTGTGAGTGAGAGCAGATCATAGTTAATGTTATAGTGTAGAGATTAGTAGTAGATTAAATGTTTGTAAGCAACTGTGTATTACCTCGGAGTAAGTGTTGAACCAAATTAGCAGTGTTAATAAGTTTATAGCTTTATTCCGTCCTGCCCTTGCCACAACCTCTCCTGATGGGACAATCCCATCGTCTCAAGGATCAGTCTCGTGAATTTCCATTGCACTCCCTCCAAATTCTTCCTTAGGAAGGGAGACAAAGGGCAGCACGGTGGCACAGTGGTTGGCATTGTTGCCTCACCTCGCCGAGGTCCCAGGTTCAATCCCGGCTCTGGGTCACTGTTCGTGTGGAGTTTGCACATTCTCCCCGTGTTTGCGTGTGTTTCGCCCCCACAACCAACACATGTGCAGGGTAGGTGGATTGGCCACACTGAATTGCCCCTTAATTGGAAAAAAAAATGAATTGGGTACTCTAAATTTATATTAAGTAAAAGGAAGGGAGACAAAACCTTTTATTTTATTCATTTATGGCATGTGGACGTCTCTGGCTAGGCCAGTATTTATTACCCATCCCTAACTGCTCTTGAGAAGATGGTGGTGCTTTATTGAACTGCTGCAGTCCATGTGGTGTAGGTACACCCACAATGCAGTTAGGAAGGGAATTTCCAGATTTTGACCCAGTGACAGTGAAGGAACGGCACAAAAGATCCAAGTCAGGATGGTGCATGACTTGGAAGGGAACTTCTCGGCGGTATGGTGTTTCTACATGTATGCTGCCCTTATCCTTCTAGATGCAGAAATCATGTGTTTGGAAGGTTCTGTCCAAGGAGCCATGGTGAGATTTGCAGTGCATCTTGTAGATGGTACATACCTATGATGAATGTAGAAATTGTTAGATATTATATTGTGGCAGTAATGTTATTAAAACCCTGGCTTAAAATATATGCAGGCAATGCGTCTACTAAAGCTGTAATTAAGGTATCATAAAAGATAATTATTGATATTAACAATTTACTTGTTTACAGAGAGATGGCTAATGGAACATTGTTCTGATTGCAGGAGATTCCCTGGGGTGGAGATAATCTGAAGGATGGAGTTTAGTCCAAGCTAAGCAGGTCATGGGACAACTCAATGTGATACAGATGCTGTAATGAATGGAAGGAGCCAGGTCTGTTTGTATCTTGGCAGTCCTGTGGAACATTTTAAGTTGAACAGTGGTTTGCCATAGGATTTGAGTCTGACAAGACTGAATGATTCTCAGGTTCCTCCAGGAAAGGGCTCTCTCTCTAAAGGTCTGCGCAGATAAGCGAGTAATGCTGATTGTTAACTTTATTTATAAGCGACATTCAGATTGCCTTGGGTTGCTTAATTGGTATATGGTGGCCGGCATAGATAGTAAGCTAAATTTTTAAATTATATTTAGAACCTTTTAACTGTTCATTGTAAGTTTTTTTATGTTAATGAGGTTAAATCTATGCTTGAATTAAATTATATTTTAACATATTGGTCAGAGTCTCCACCTCTGGGGTTAAGTATCCTTTCCTCACAGTTATACAAATTGAAAATTGTTTGGGGTTTCTTGCCCACTGTCCTAACAGAATTTGGAGTCTGGTCTGATATCCTAACACACTGCTGATACTGTGCAGCGTTGGTCGAGGAAGTGAATGTGTGTGGGTGGTGTCAAGTTTCTTGAATGTTGCTGGACCTGCACACAAAACTGTGCACGATATTCCAGGTGCAGTCTCACTAAGGTTCGATGCAATTGCAGCAAGACATGGGTGGCGACTAGGGGCTTTTCACAGTACCTTCATTGCAGTGTTAATGTAAGCCCACTTGTGACAATAAAGATTATTATTATTATTACATATTTACTCCTGCACTGCTAATTTCTGTCATCAGCAATGAAATATTACATTTGGTATCCACATCATTGATATAAATTGTGAATAGCTGAGACTCAAGCACTGATCCTTGCCGTACCCAACTAGACACAGCCTGCCAACATGAAAACATTCCATTTATTCCTACTCTTTGATTTCTGTCCGTTAATCAATTCTCAGTCAATGCTGGTATATTATCCCTCTTCCCAGGTGCTCTAATTTTTTGTATTCACTCTAGTGTGGGACTTCATTGAAAATTCAAATCCAAATATACAACATCCACTGGTTCTACCTTCTCTTTTTTCAAAAAATACTAACCAGTTTGTCAAACGTTATTTCCCTATCATAGATCTTTGTTGACTCTGACCGATCCTTGCATTATTTTTTCAACTATCCTGTAATCACATATAGAACATAGAACATAGAACATAGAACAGTACAGCACAGAACAGGCCCTTCGGCCCTCAATGTTGTGCCGAGCCATGATCACCCCACTCAAACCCACGTATCCACCCTATACCCGTAACCCAACAACCCCCCCCCCCCCCCCCCTTAACCTTACTTTTATTAGGACACTACGGGCAATTTAGCATGGCCAATCCACCTAACCCGCACATCTTTGGACTGTGGGAGGAAACCGGAGCACCCGGAGGAAACCCACGCACACAGGGGGAGGACGTGCAGACTCTACACAGACAGTGACCCAGCCGGGAATCGAACCTGGGACCCTGGAGCTGTGAAGCATTTATGCTAACCACCATGCTACCCTGCTGCCCCTGTTATATATTCCAGCATTTTCTCTGCTGGAGATGTCAAGCTAACAGGTACTTCTCTGTTTTCTCTCCCCATCCTTTCTTAAATAACCTTCAAACCTGCAAGGACCAGCCTCCCTGAACAGGTGCCGGAATGTGGCGACTAGGGGCTTTTCACAGTAACTTCATTGAAGTCTACTCGTGACAATAAGTGATTATCATATCATACCTCAGAGATATAGATGATCAGATCCAGGGCATTTACCAATTTTTAATCCCATTAAATTTTCCAGCACTACTTTTTTACTGATACTAATCGCTTTCTGTTCCTCATTCCTGCTAGTCACTTGGTTCTATAGTATTTCTGGGAAGTGTTTTGGATCTTCCTCTGTGAAGACAGACAAAAAATAATTGATTAAAAATTGGTCTAACTCAACCTTGAACATACTTAAAGATTCAGCGTCTACAGCCCTGTGAGGTAAAGATTCCCATAGATTCAAGATACAGTCTTTAACTTCTCTTGTTAGCCAAAGTTGGATCACTTTTCCTGTTGGGTTTTTGTGCCTTAAAGGAATGCAAATTTGTTGTAAATCATTTATTAATTATTTAACAGCCAGCCATTCTCTGTCTACCATCATACCTTTTAATATAGTTTCACAATTTACCACAGCCAACTTGCCTCTCATAGTTTCATCGTAGCTTTTGTTTAGATTTAAGACCTGAGTTTAAAATTTAATGACAAAGATGTGGAGGTTAGGCGGATTGGCCATGCTAAATTGGCCCTAAATGTCCAAAGATGTGCAGGCTAGGTGGGGTTATGGGGATCGGGCGGGGGAATGGGCCTAGGTCGGGAGATTTTTCAGAGGGTCAGACACGATGAGCCGATTGGCCTCCTTCTGCGCTGTAGGGATTCTATGGATACATCACTTTCAAACCTACAGCAAAATTCCATCGTATTATGGTCACTCTTCCCTAAAGGCTCCTTGACAATTGTCAATATGTCAGCAATGTCATCCTTTGGCAATTACATTGTTGAGCCAATTGCATTCTTGAAGCCAAATGATGATCATTAGCTCAGCTATAAATGGAGACAGCTGAAATAGTTGTGTTTGGGGAGCAGAAGGAGGCTGACACTCTGCTCAGCTGTTCTGAGAATAAACGTGCCTCGGGGAGAAGACAAGTTTCAGGCTTATCCCTTCACCATATATTATTATTGGAGTTAACAACAATGAGATCATTAATTAGCCCTTTCTCGTTGCGCAATGCAAGATCTGAATTAGCCCATTCTATTTTCTCAACATAGTGCTCCAGGAAACCACCTTGTGTGCATTGCAGGGATATGGCCTTCACTGTGTTAATTAGCTTTACATAGTCTACATTTTGATCAAAGTCCCCCATGATTACTCTATTGGTCTTTCTACTGCAGCTCTAATTCCTGATTTACTCTGTACCCTACACCTGCATAGTGGCCGATAGACAAAGTATTTGCTGCTCCTTGTTGTTTCTTAACTCAATTCAAACTGATTCTACATCTTGATCTTCCACTCTAAGATCCTCTAACACTAATATGCTGATCTTATCCGACAGCATTGCCCCACATCCTTTTCCTTGCCATCTATCCTTCTTAAATGTTGAATACCCCTGAACATTCAGTTCATAGCCTTGGTGACCCTGCAGCCATGTCTCTGCAATGTCATTTAGGTCATATCTATTTACTTCTGCTTGTGTCGACAGTGTAATAATATATATGTTGACTGGGATGTGAAGAATTAACAAGTTAATGATAATGCTTCTTACCATGAGAGGGAACCACAGAAAAGTCATATATATAATATATATATATCATGTGACTTGGGGATTCTGGGAGAAGATAGTGAGGCATGATAGGGAGCAGTTGTGTACTTAGAAGTTCTGTCATTTAGAGATAGCATAGTTTAACATAGAAACGTTCTACTTTAGGAATGTGAATGAATCTTAGTTAGTAGTGTACTAAATGTATAGTTTTGTTCTTTAACAAAGATTTGTGTTCTTTATTCAACACTACGCCTCTGAGCCATCCAGATAAAGCAAACTAGAGAACAACATATGACCAGAAGTGGACAACTTTAAAAAGTAAAGAACACAACAGGCAGTTCAGAGAATTTACAGTGCAGAAGGAGGCCACCCGGCCCATCGAGTCTGCACTGACCCCTATAAAGAGCACCCTACTCAAGCCCACAGCCCCACCCCATCCCTGAAAACCAGCAACCCCAACTTAATCTTTTTAGACACAAAGGGCAATTCAGCATGGCCAATCCACCTAACTTGCACGTCTTTAGACTGTGGGAGGAAACCGGAGCACCAGGAGGAAACCCACGGAGACAAGGGGAGAACGTGCAGACTCCGCACAGACAGTGACCCAAGCCGTGAATCAAACCTGGGGCCGTGCTGCCCCCTTGTTGTGAATTTAGCGTGCATTCAGAAAACATGCCTTTAATTTTGTTAACTAGGAGGCCGACTTCATTAAAATAGCTCTGCTGGTCTGGCTCCTGGCAAGTGTGGGCTTCTGGAACCTGCAATTGGGGTCTTGAAGCCCACGGGAAACTCCTGCCCATTGATTTAAAGGTCGGAACATTTTAGTGAAGAAATGGCTGTTCTTCTTTACGTAAGTGTAGTTTCCATCAGTTAAGCGACAGCCAAACTGTGGTCTAATCTTTATTTGATTATGTGATACAGATGGCCACTTGGCATTAAAGACTTTTTCATAATGTAGTTGGACAAACACAGACATTGTCACAAAATCCCTCCCTGACAATATTGTCACCGAAGAAGCCAAAACCTCTCCTCCCTCCCTAACCTCACCGTGGGTGTTCCTACACCATATGGACTGCAGCGGTTCCAGAAGGCAGCTCATTACCACATTCTCAAGAGCATTTAGGGATGGACAATACGTGCTGGCCTAGCCAGCAATGTCCACATCTCACGAATTTTTAAAAAGTAACGCGTTTAATGGCCACATGATCTGTTTTCTTAAGTGACGTTGGTTGAGGGAGGAATATTGGCCAGGACACTGGGCAAAACACCCAGGCTCTCCTTCAGAATATTACCAGGGCTTCTTCCATATTTCTCGTAATGGAAGATGAGACCTCACTTTAGGATTTGACCTAAAATATGACAATGCTGACAGCTTACTTAAACTTTTCTTCTCAAAATTATGTTTTGTCATAATACGACAGTTTAAGGTGCATTAAATTGGATTCTGTGTCTTAGCTTTACAGCCAATAAAGTGCTTTTGAAATGCAATCACTGTTGTAAGGTCGGAAATGTAGCAGCCAGTTTATGCACAGCAAGCTCCCACACACAGAAATGTGACAATAGCCAGACTATTTGCCTTTCTGTGATCTTGATTGGGTGATAAATATTGGTCAGGGCACTAAGGGCACTTCCCTCCACCCTTCCTCACAATAATGTCTGGTACCACCCAACATTGTATAGGGTTCTGCTCCTCCACCTTAAAGTATAAACTCCCCCGGTGATTGGGGGGAGGCGGGGGGGGGGGGGGGGGGGGGGGGGGGGGCTTCCCCCCTAATTGGGAGGAACAGGATATAAATCCTGACCCGGGAGCAGGTCTGGGAGGGTGACCCTGCGGGGTGGGGAGTACTGTAATTGTGGTATTTGCAAATAGAGTAAATACACCTAGTTGTATCCTGTCTACCTGTGTCGTATGAAGTCCTTACCTTCGGCTATCACACTGTCCTTGCTGAGGGGGCTGATGGGACCCCGGTTTAATGATTCATCTGAAAGAACACTCAGGGATATTAAACTAACGTGACAAGGTCAAAGGTGATGATTTAGTATCAATGTTGTTGGTTTACAACAGTGACAGCAACAATCTGCATTTATACATTGTGGGCTCAATCCTCCGTTGCCCATCGGCGATTGGGCGGAGAATCGACTCCTACGCCCAAATCAGGGCCGGGACCGACGCCGGTTTGACGCTGGTCAGCTATGCTCCGCCCCTTGGAAAATTGGATAATCGCGTCAGGACGTGACGTTACAATGGCGTTGGTGCGACATCGGTAAGCCCTCCCGCGATGCTCTGCCCCCGATGGACCGAGTTCCCGACGGCACGGGACACGTGTGGTCTCAGCAGTCGGGAATCCAGGGTGGCGGCTGCGGTCTGTCCAGCGGCGCCACACTCGGCCAGGATCCCTGCTGCTAGCCCGGAGGTGGGGGGGAGCATCCGGAAGAGCTGGAGGAACTGGAAATCGTGGCGGGTACAGGTTTCGCGCCAAATCGCAATTCTCCGTCGCCTCGACAGTGGCATCAATGTGTTTCACTTTACACTACAGTATACATGTTGACATATCATTGGCGGGCCTGACCCAGTATTCAGCTGGGCCGCCACGATTCTCCGCCTCCACGGGGGGAATTCCCGATGGCGACTTTCACTTGTGCTTTAAAAATCGTGACACAGGCGCCGTGGCTGCTGAGGGAGAGAGAGGAGGTAAGTCACAGAGAGGCGCGACTGTGGCCTGCCGGACCGGACACTCGCTGGGTTGGCTGGAGTGGGGGTTGGCTCGACCAGATTTAGGGTGGGGACGGGTGTGCAGCTGGGGTAACTCCCCACGGGACTGGGGCGGTGTCCAGGCACGGACCTCCATTGCTGCGGCCTGCTGCGCACCCCACTGACCACACACCTTGGCCCTGGTTCTGCAAAGTGCCACCGGTCCCCATCCCATCATCCCCATACCACATCCTGCGCCATACCACCTTACCCAACAGCGGGACATCACGCTGTCTGCCCAAGGGAAAAGCCCACAGTAATCCCTACAGAGGGCACTTGATGGGAGCTATGGGGCATACCGATGGCATGGGCAGCGGCAGTCGACGGTACACCTGACAGCAGGGATGGGCGCCAAGGCCAGAGGCCCCCACAGTGACGAGCACCGACGGGGCCAGGAGTGCAGGACATTGTGTAGCCCGATGGACCTGGTTGGCACAGGGGTACGCACCATGCTAACATGTTTATGCCACGGGCTCCTTCCAGGCACTGAGTGGGGACCTGTCCAGAATCTCACACACCTCGGTGCACAGGTGCATCCGCGCCGTCACAGAAGCCCTATATGCACAGGTGGATCAATACATCCATTTCGATGTGGACCGAGCCCACCAGGCTGCCCAACCAGTGGGGTTCGCCGTCGTCACCGAGATGCCCCAGGTCCAGGGGATAATTGACGGGATGCATGTCGCCCTACGGCACCTACAGATAACAGGCCGCTCTACACAAACCAAATGGGGTTCCACTCGATGAATGTGCAACTCACGTGTGACCATCAGATGCGCAACATGCATGTCTGTGCCCGGAACTGGGGCAGTCTGCCTTCATCCTGGCACACTCAACACCTCCAGGCCTCCTCGAAGTGCACCCCCGGCTGGGGGTTGGCTCCTGGGTGACAGGGGCTATCTGCTGCGGCTGTGGATTTGTTTTTGAAAATTTAGAGTACCCAATAATTTTTTCCCAATTGAGGGGCAGTTTAACGTAGCCAATCCACCTACCCTGCACATCTTTTGGTTCTCGGGGTAAAACCCACACAGACACGGGGAAGCTCCGTTCGAGGATGATGACGCAAAGGGCCACAGACCAACGCGGAGATCCGCTACACCGACTCCCATGCCGTGACCAGGAGAGTGATCGAGCGCTGCATCGCCCTCTTCAAGATGCGGTTCAGTTGTCTGGACTGGTCTGGAGGGGCCCTCCAGTACAGCGCTGGGAGGGTCGCCCACATAATGGCGGCCTGCTGTGTGGGGCAGCACGGTAGCATGGTGGTTAGCATAAATGCTTCACAGCTCCAGGGTCTCAGGTTCGATTCCCGTCTGGGTCACTGTCTGTGCGGAGTCTGCACGTCCTCCCCGTGTCTGCGTGGGTTTCCTCCGGGTGCTCCGGTTTCCTCCCACAGTCCAAAGATGTGCGGGTTAGGTGGATTGGCCATGCTAAATTGCCCGTAGTGTCCTAAAAAGTAAGGTTAAGGGGGGGGTTGTTGGGTTACGGGTATAGGGTGTATACGTGGGTTTGAGTAGGGTGATCATTGCTCGGCACAACATCGAGGGCCGAAGGGCCTGTTCTGTGCTGTACTGTTCTATGTCTATGTCTATGTCCTCCACAACATCGCACAGCAGAGGGGTAACGTGCTGGAGGAGGAGGAAGAATGCCTCATCCGACCAGAAGGATGCGGAGGAGGGCGAGGATGGTTAGTACATGCGACCCGGGCAGGCATGGGAAGCCGTACTACATGTGTGCAAGAGCCAACTTGCACGGGATGCTCTGATCACCTCCAGCTTCACCGACTGGGAGGGGACTGGCCAGGAGCACAGACAACGCATCCCACCCCACCCCACCTACTACCCCACCCCACCTACTACCCCCCCCCCCCCTCCCCCCCCAGGTGGATCACCAGATGGTACATCAGGAGTAGAGGTCCCAGCTGCTGCTTGGGTATCCCAGGTGGTATGGTGCCATCCTGTTCTGTCTGCACCCCATCATATGTACCAGGGGCGGGGAGGGTGGGGTAGTCCGAGGTGCTTCAGTGTTCCGGCACCTTCCCTGCGGGAGTAATCGCCATGGACCCCATCACCTCCTCCTCCCTCAGGATGCAGGATGCCCGATGGCCCCCTGGCAGGGTCAGCCCAAGGTACCGGCAACTCGGGCAGTCGCCCGGGGCGCCATGTGCTCGGGGGCGCCAGAGACTCGGGTCCCGCGCATGCGCAGTTGGGCCGGTGCCAACCAGCGCATGCGCGGTGGCCGCCCTCCCCAAGGGCGCCCCCCCCCCTCCGGCCGCCCCCCCGCCCCCCCCTCGGCCCAGACCCGCCCCCCACCCCCCCCTCGGCCCCCCCCCTCGGCCCAGCCCCGCCCCCTTTGGCCACGCCCCCTTCGGCCCCGCCCCCAGCCCTGCCCCCGGCCCTGCCCCCTCGCCCCCCCCCCTCGGCCCCGCCCCCCGGCCCCGGCCCCCCGAAGGGTGCTGAAGTTCAGCTTGCCCGGGGCGCCAGCAACCCTAGGGCCGGCGCTGCCCCCTGGCTACTCCATTGGGTGGGGGTGTGACCTGAGCTATCCCGCCTGACCTTGAGGCTGTCCCGCCACCTGGCGCTGCCAGTCCTGGATGTCCGCAGCTGTTTCAACCAAGGTCTGCATGCTCATGGAGCACAGGGAGTGGAAGACCTCTGTCTGGGACTGTGCCACATCACCCATTGACTGTGCCACCACCTTCTGGGTGTGTACCACATCAGTCAGGGACGGCGCCATCACCCTCTGGGATTGAGCCACCTCCCTCTGTGTCTGCACCACATCAGCCAGCGCCTGGGCAATCTCGCCGATGCTCTCAACCATGGTGATGCTGCAATGTCCAGGTGGCTTTGGCACATGATTGCCTGTGAGAGGGAATCCCTGTCCTTGGCCAGCGTCGCACAGATTTTCTCAGGCCTTGGATATGCTGATCTATGGCTAAAACCCTCCCTCCCCCCCACTCGTGTGGTGTTGGCCTGGGTGGCACACATGGTCGGCACCTCCTCCAGTTCCCCCACACTGCGCCTGCAGGTGCCGATAACCCCTCAATGCAATACCTGGCTCTGTGACTGCATCTTCACAATCGATTGGACTGCCCGTTCCAGAAACCCGAAACACATCTGGGCGGCAGGTAGGTCCCTGGGGTCAGCCTGCCCTCCGACCCTGCATCCCCTCGGGAGTTCCTACCTCCTCCTGCTGTACCGGAGTGTGTGTGCTGCGCACCAGTTAGTGTCCCAGAGAGCCTCTTCACTAAAATGCCCAGCCGAGGTGAGTGACTCTGGGATGGTGGAGGATGTTGGCGACAGCTGCGACGGGAAAGTCAGTGCCATCCTCGGACTCGAGCTCCGGGGTGTCCTGGGTCTCGGGTCGATGGCTCGCGTCCGTGTTGGTGTCCCCTCGTCGCTGCTCGGCACCTAGGGCTGTGGCTGGGGGGGGGGGCGGGGGACATCAGAAGGACCGGCCCCATCACCAGTAGCTCCTGCAAGACACAGGACAAGGTGCACGATTTGGCCGGCCGGCGGAGGGGGTGGTGTTTACAGGTGTGCGCGGCGGCA
This sequence comes from Scyliorhinus canicula, assembly GCF_902713615.1. Lineage (NCBI taxonomy): Eukaryota > Metazoa > Chordata > Chondrichthyes > Carcharhiniformes > Scyliorhinidae > Scyliorhinus > Scyliorhinus canicula. The sequence continues at coordinate 11,811,234 of NC_052154.1, read as the reverse complement.
GTCTTTTCCTGCTCCCGGCTGTTGTGGGTGTCTGGTGGGGGGGGGAGAAACGGAAAACGCAGCGTTAGACCGTCTGGCGTACGCAGCACAGAGGCTGTGTAGATGGTGGCTTCAGTGACCATGGCAGCCGTTTCGGGTATCGGCATGTGATGCAGGGCGGGTGTCCGGTCACCCTCTGGATTGTGGGGAGGAGTGGGGGGGGGGGGGGGGGGGGTTATGGGTATGTAGGACGGGGGTTCCTGCCAGGCGCATAGTGCTGCCTACTCACCCTGGCTGCCCTGAGGTGACCGTGCAGTTTTTTTTACTGCACTGCAGGCTTGTTGGCTCGGCTGGTGTGTTTGGGGAGTGAAGTGCGTATGTGCGGCTGCAGCTTGTCAGCCTCCTGACTGTCAATCGCGAGTACATCGAATCCCGCAACGTTTCTCATTGGATACGATTGTGTTCCATGTGGTCGCCCCTCAATAGTCGCTGAATCGGTCCAGGTGCGTCGCCAGCTTTGCTGTCTTAGATGTCCACGAATCCTGCCCCGGCATCAACGCTTCATCTCAGGAATAGAGATGGGCAGCACGATGGCCTAGTGGTTAGCACAACCGCCTCACGGCGCTGAGGTCCCAGGTTCGATCCCGGCTCTGGGTCACTGTCTGTGTGGAGTTTGCACATTCTCCCCGTGTCTGCGTGGGTTTCGCCCCCACAACCCAAAAAAATGTGCAGAGTAGGTGGATTGGCCACGCTAAATTGCCCCTTAATTGGAAAAAATAATTGGGTAATCTAAATTATTTTTTAAAAAAAAGGAATGGAGAATTCCGCTGAATGGATCCCTCATGCAACTGTGTGGGCAAGTGAGGGCTTATCGCAAGGTTATGATGTAATGCATTTGAAGATTAGTCTAATCATCTCAATAATTTATAGCAAATTCCATTTGAAGATAATTAGACAACTCAACCCTGAATTAGCCAGGATTCCCCATTATTAAGAAATATTCAACACCTGATACTTGACATCATAGAACATCATTGCTGGTGAAAGACATGGAAGGTTTTTTTATCCCAGCAATACATATCTGCCAGATTTATTGTCTAGTACATTCTGCTTGGTGCTGTGTCTAGTTTTAGCCGGTGTACTCCACAGGATATGAGGCTGGATTCTCCGATATTGAGGCTATATCCCCACGCCGGCATTTTACGACAGAAGAAATGGCATAAAATGGGCATCGATCCTCTGTTTGGCTGGGAGCTAGCATCAAGGCAGTGTAGAGTACCTGGCTCTAGCTGCCGATACGGCCCGGAGAATTGCCGGGTCCGTGGCCGAACACGCACAAGGTGGCGGCCTGCAGCGACGGCCTTGCTGTGCACCATGGCGCCGACCGCTCACGGACTCGGCCTGCAAAATATTGCCCCCCCCCCACCTTTGGCTGGCTTGCATGCCCCGGACCACTCCCCAACAGTGCTCCAGCCCCTGATAAAGTCCCCCCAGCCGCGGACTGAGACTGCAACCGCCATGCCGAGTTCCCAACGGATGAGACCATGAGAGACCCACGCCGTCGGGAACTCAGCCGGACAGGGGCGGAGCTTCGGGGGGTGGGCCTCAAGCAACGTCCTGAGGCTATCGATACGTCACCCGGCATTTGGAGGGTGTGGAGCATCGCAAAAACGGGCGCCGCCCCGGATTTGTGCGTAAACTTTTATTCTCCGGCCGACCACCAAATGGGATTTTGGCATCGGCAACTGGAGAATCCCGCCCAACATTTGCAAGATTGGCAGCAGAATTCTCCATCGGCGGGATCCTCCTCTTCGCTGGCAGCGCACCCACGCCCGCGGGTTTCCCAACGGCGTGGGGTGGCCACAATGGGAAACCCCATTGGCTGGCTGCGGGACTGGAGAATCCCGGTGCCAGTGGGGGCCGCCGTGCTGGAAAATGTGGCTGGCGTACCGAAAAATCCTTCCACGGGGCATTCGAGCAGAATATTCCATCTGCACAATTGTATGAAACCAGCCCTCGGCGTTAGTACACGTTACTGTTTTAGCTCCGTTATATTTACTGTCTGAGAGTCTTACACCCTGTCAATGACAACACCTTAGCTGACCTCAGACACATAGCCGATGCCCCGAAGAGAAGACTCCCATTCCTCGTTATGGAGCAGAATCAAGAACAAAGCACTGTTTGGACCCGGGTCCACTAGTTTATATCCCCCTTTTCAAACTCAGCATTGCGATTGCCGGCATCGTGAGGACCTCCTGCCATTGATACCAGATTGGCCTGCTTGACAATTTGTGAATTGTGCTGTGCATGTATAATCTTGCATACGCACAGTTGTTCAGAAATTTAAACCACAGGGTTGGATTCAGCACGATGGAAGCCAAGTAATATAATTAAGTCACTTTTGCAATATACGGGTGAACACATTGGAGTGGTGAGGAGAATTCTTTTAAAGCAACCACTAGTTACAATTTGAAAGGGCAGTGGAAAAGATTCAGTTGTAACTGTCAAAAAAGGAATTGAACGTATGGTTGAAAGGGGGGAAGTTGCAAGGCTCAGGGGATAGATGTGTTGATGGCCTTAGATGAAGAGGAGGGAGAGGGAGTTTGCGTGGGGCAAAAGCTTGGGCCTGTTGGACATTTGCCTTTGTCTGTGCTGTCAATAGTTTATAGCACGTGGCTTTTATTTAAGTCATACACAGGATGTGGGTTTCACTGGCAAGGTCACATGTTATTGCCCATTGCTGACTACCATTGGCAAGATGATGCTGAGCTACCTTCTTAAATATAACTGATCTGTTTTGATATCTGCCTGACAGTAAATCTAGCTGGTTTGATCGTGAGTGATCAAAGGAAGACTCCGATTGCTTTGCAGGGAAGAATGATGAAGGTACTAACGCTTGGACACGGTAGAGTTTCCCATGAGTCTCCCAAAGTCCCAGAAAGGTATTGTTAATAACAAATTGTAAACCATTGTGTGTAAACCGACCTAAGAGAAGTTGGAATCAAATATAGATAATTATAAATCATGCCTGGATACAAGGCTGGTGAGTTTTATATTGCCTTGAGGAAGCGGGTTGAGGAACCCTGTTACGAGATCAGGGGCGAAAATCCCGCCCCCGCCGTGGCAGAGATTCTCCGCCACCCGGGAAGTGGCGGGGGCGGGAATCACGCCACTCCGATCGGCAAGGCCCCCGCGGCGATTCTCCGGCCCGCGATGGGCTGAAGTCCCGCCGCTGGGAGGCCTCTCCCGCCGCCGAGGTTTGAACCACCTCTGGTGGCGGCGGGATCGGCAACACGATCGGGCCCCCAGGGTCCTGGGGGGGGGGGCGGGGGGCGATTGGACCCCGGGGGGGTGCCCCCACGGTGGCCAGGCCCCCCGCTCATACTCCGGGCCAGTGCCCTGGGGGCACTCTTTCTCTTCCGCGGCCGCCACGGCCTCCGCCATGGCGGAAGCGGAAGAGAAACCCACATCGCGCATGCGCCGGTGGTGACGTCAGCGGCGAAAGCCTTTCGGCCAGCCCCGCTGCCGGGGGCGCCGGTTTTTTTGCGCCAGTCTTCTGGTGCCAACCGCTCCGGCGCGGGGCTAGCCCCCAAAGGTGTGGAGAAATCCCCACCTTTGGGGAGGCCCGACCCCGGAGTGGTTGGCGCCACTCCCCTATGCCGGAACCCCCCGTCACACCGGGTAGGGGAGAATCCCGCCCCAGGTTTCGGGCTTCCATACAAATTAATTAGTATATCACAAATGTGCAGAAGTTTGTTTGCACCACCGTAAAGGCAGAGAACAGGAGATAGATGTAGTCGGGTCTGCACACAAAACGCATTCTGTTGCTGACTCTGTTGCTCCACACGCACGTGAGTGGGAGCTTGAGCTCCGATTGAAGGAGGCTGGAAGATTTGCCTGTCTTGGGCTTAGAGGAAAGGTATCCCCAGTCTAATCCTTACATTGATGTCAGTTATGAATCAGAAGTTCCCCAGCTGGCAAAGTAAAAAGGAAGCATGTGATCATGAGCTACAATTCTAGCCCAGTTGCTGGAGGGAGAAGTGCCACTTAAGGGACATTCTAATGTATAAATGCAGCATGAGATTTTAGGTCATGTTAAAAATTAAATGGGGAATCTCTTCTCTTTGGCTTAAAGCATAACTTGCCAACAGAAAGAAAATAGTGTTTAGTCATTAGCATTTTTCAGTCATTTATTACAGTAAAAGTTTCACAATGTGAAATCTTTTTGGGTCAGTCTTTCAGCTAATAGCTGGAAGGTTGAATCTTGTTTCATGTTATCAATCTGTACGGAGACCGTACTCCAGTAGTTTCAAAGGCACTATTACTGACACCAGGGGTTACATTCTCCGGTCGCCAACGCCAAATTCGTGTTCGACGATCAACCGGAGACTCAAAGGTCCTGACCAAAGCTTTTGTGATACTCCGCCCCCTCCAAAGCAGCATACTCTAGGAGTACGCCGCGGTACGTACTGATGGCCTCAGGACATTGCCTGAGGCCCGCCTCCCCCCCCACCCCCGATGCTCCGACCCCGACCGGCCGAGTTCCCGACGGCATCAATCGCGGGTGGTCTCATCCATCGGGAACCCGGTGTGGCGGCTGCGGACTCAGTCCAGAGCTGACACAGTCGGGGAGAGGGCTGATCCGCGGGCAAGGGAGGACTTCATCAGGGGCTGGGGGCACTGCGGGGGGGTTAGGATGTGGAGGTGCTCCTGGGCATGCGAGCCAGCCAAAGGGGGGGACTATTTTGCAGACCAGGTCCACGAGCAGCCGCCGCCATGTTGCACAGCGTGACTTCTGCAGGCTGCTTCCGTGCGCGTGCGCAGCCACGGACCTGGCAATTCTGAGGGCCGTATCGGCAACTCGAGCCGGGCGCTCCATGTTGTCTTCCTGCCAGTCGCCAGCAAAACGGGGAATCGGTGGCTGTTTTACTCCATATTTTCTGGCGTACAACGACACCGTTCCCACGCCGGCGTGGGGACATAATCCCAGAATCGGAGAATCCAACCTCAGTTTCACATTTAAGCAACTCACTGATTTTCTTAGCTCTCCCACTGCCTTTGTGGGATTTAACCTCATGTCTCCGTATTACATTCCAATAATATAATGACGCTGCCACTGTACCTCACTTATTTTGAAATAAAGAGAAGAGGAATGCAATTAATTGGATACCTCGCACGGAGCTAGCACATGCACAATGGGCTGAATGGCCCCCTTCTCTGCTGGAAACGGTTCAGAAATTAAAAATACACCCACCATGATCACCATCAACCAATAACTCGTGACCGACTGTAAACATGGGCACAAATCTTTGACCCCTCAACTACAGGGATTCTGCAGTCCCACTGGACGTCAATGGACTTTTGGCTGGGCTGCCAAATCCTCTGGGCCGCGTCCCGCCACGGACGGGACCGGAAATACCCGGCCTGTGCCTTCTGCACCTGAGAACATGCTTGCGGAGTCACGTCTATGATTGCGTGGCTGAATACTTCTCACATTGGGCTGGATTCTCTGGTGCCCCAGCCCCGTGCGCTGTCCCCTGGCCGCAGGGTTTACTGAATCTTGTCAATGGGACTTCCCATTGAAGCCATCCCACGTCGTCGGGGAAACCTGCCGGCGGGGCTCTGCAGCCGGCGGTAACAGTGAAGGAGAATTCCCGCCATTGTCTTTGACAATCCTGCCAGAATCCCATCTTCTGCTAGCATTTTACTAGCAGCTGGTGTATTTAACAAGAGACTAATTTTCAGCCGACGGGTCAAGCATCACTTTTAACTATGGAAAGCTCATTTTCCCGATATGCTTCATTAAGAATAAGCATGCCTGGCCGCATTAATGATTAGCTGCACTGTATTTCCATACTCCATTTCGAAGTCTTGAGGCAGCATTGACCTACCCACAAGCTAAATGAAATGTCATTTTTTTTCCCAAGGACTGTAATTTCCATTTTGTTTTCTCGCCAGAGAGCGGATTAAGCTTTTGCCCAATGGCCTGGACCCCTTGACACTCCATCCGTGTATAAAGAATGACTTTCACCGTGTAGCCTAATGCTGTTCTCTATGTCTCTTGTAAATAAACCTACCCTTGTCTCTTATTTGTCCTTTCATTCCCTCCTTTGCCTTTCATGATTATCCCTTCATTAATTACTCTCACCTGCCTTTCACAGACTTTCCCTTTTGTTCTTTCCTCCCCCCACCCCCCTTGCACCTAGTTTTAAAATTCTTGTATCTCGAATAGTTTCCAGTTCTGAAGAAAGGGCATCGACCCGAAAGCTTTGTCATGATATGCAAACATGTGACCAATGAACACTCAGAATAGGACACAACCAATGGGCAGTCAGGACACTCAGAGGTGGCATCACCACAAGGGGACATGATATAAACACTATCAAAGGGATGAGGCACTCACACCCAGCCCCTTTCCACAGGCAGACATCTAGATAGTTAGACAGGGTTGATCAGCAGCATCACACCCCAGCGCGTGGCTTAGAGCAAACTGGTACAGTTAGACTGTACTACAGTCTACTACAGTTAGAAGAGCAGAGAGTCGAACTCATTTGAGAACTGTGTTAATAGTTCAATAAACACGTTGAACTCATTTCAGAGTCTGGAGCATCCTTTAGTTAAGACTGCATCAAGTAGCAGCCTGTGTTATCCGAAGCAGCAGAACACAACAAGGTTAACTCTGCTTCTCTCTCACACATGCTACATGACCTGCTGAGAATTTTCTGCATTTTCCGTTTTTATTTTAAATTTTTAAATGGGGGCACGAAGGTGACCTCAGATCTCAAGTGGCAGTAGAATCGGGTCGAAAGGGTGACCATGTTGCTATCCGACCTTGAGCTCCATGCTTGCGTAGTAGCATCTGCTCTGGGTGAACTGATAAACGTAAATACATCACGAGGCAGTTCAGCCCCTCGAACCAGCCCCCCCCCCCCTTACAATTAGATCATGGCTGACCTCCACCTCAACTCCAATCATCCACTGCAACTAAATTCCTAAACAGAGCAAAACGACCACATTTCCTGCTGTTGAATATGATCCGCTTGTCCAACTTGATGTTGCAAATCTTTTGATAAAAATGCCAGAGGGCGCGATACAATCATAGAACATAGAACATAGAACAGTACAGCACAGAACAGGCCCTTCGGCCCTCAATGTTGTGCCGAGCCATGATCATGATCATGATCGCTTGGGTGAAATTTTACAGAAGTGGTGGAGGTCCGGTCATGGGTGTATTAGCCCTCACGGAGCCTCCGGGTGGGGATGATTATCTTCCACGTGGTCCTTGCGGAGCACGAACATCGCCACTAGGGGTGGGGGATGTCTATTCACCCCCGTATAAAAGATCGTGCAGTAAGACACCGACCAGAACAGGAAACCGCTCGGGATCTACCGGGTAGTATACATATATCGTGTTGTAAATACAGCTACGTTTCTTTATATTTCTTGGTGTGGACTCCCCGTGTCCTATTGAAGTGGGGCTGGTTTTCGGGTAGCCAGTACGGTGGGGTGGGAGGCAGGACTTCCCCACAATACTACCCGGAGCAGGCAATGAAGAGTTGCTGAGCTGGGAAGGTGCCCAATTAAGTACGGGAGGCGGGTTGATCTTTCAAGCTGCTGGGATACTCCGAAGCCTGGCAGCTCCGGAGCTTTGGCAGCCTTACTGGAAGTGGCGACCCGCTGTGGAGGCAGCAAAGGGAAGCACTTCAGAAACATCCTGAGTCACGAAAGGCACTCTACAAATGCAGACGGCTGGATTCTCCGCTGGCGGGATCCTCCGCTTGGCCGGCAGCGCACACTCACGCCCGCGGATTTCCCGACGAAAATCTGGGAAACCCCATTAGCCGGCTGGCAGGAACGAGGATCCCGCTGCCGGCGGGCACTGGAAAACGGGTGCGACGGGGCGGAGAATTCCCGCCCGGAAGATCTTTCGTCCTTCTGACAATCCTCAACACAAAACATGGGGCCCACAAACATTGCTCCCTTGCAATTTGTCCAAACCTTGAACGATTTGGTATTTTAAAAAGCAGACACCGCAGGACTGTGTCCTAATCTGGCGGCTCAGACGATACTGGTAAACATTCTCACGGTTTGTAGACTCGGCCATTCCTCTGATATTGGGTTTCAGCCTCCTCAACCACTGAGTAGATCTGTTGTTGCACATGTAAAGCTCCATTCCTCCAAGGGAACTCAGTATTTCCTCTGCAGTGAAAGTAAATGCTCCCAATTAAATGATGCTTACTTTGCAAAATAAAAAATAATTCAAAACAAATTTCAGCGTGCAATACGAAAAGAAAACAGGGAAAACTAATATCCTTCATGTAAAGCAGGAATGAGTTCTAATGTAGCCCACATGGAACATAATGACTAGTTTTGTTTAATAAGATCTGTGTCACACTAACCCCTCATGACAATACCGCACCAAACCACTGACTCCAATAGAAAATAAATTGCATATAGCTGCCACATTGATATGAAAATGAACGGTAAGCCCTTTGGAAAGAAACAAGGTGGGAAACAATAAGGACACTGTCAGTGTGATACTGAGTAATACCTGTCACTAAGATATAGATTTTATTTTCTGGTGCGCAGAAAGTTAGCCAATGTTCGCCAATTTTAGCGTCAGCTCTTGTTCATTGGGTAGCTCTCTTATTAGCACAGAATTAACAGGTTGTGGTTTCAAATCTCACTCCAAAGACTGAGCACATAATCTCGCGTGACACCCACAGTGCAGTACCGAGGCAGTGCTGCGCAGTCAGAGGTGCCGTCTTTCAGGCGAGGCGTTCAATGTAACTGGTCCTCTCAGGTGGGTGTGAAAAACTTGGCGGCCAGCATTTGCAGAAAAAAACTTTCACTGGTCCCTGCTCGAGATTTATTCCTCGCTCAATGCCTCTAAAAGCGGATTTCTTACTGTTATTTACGGGATCTTGCTGTGCGCAAATTGACAGCCACATTGCCCGACCTTGCAACAGAGATTAGGCGTCAAAGACAAAAGCTCTCCACTGGCTGGAAAGCGTTGTGAAAGATGCGCTATGAACAATGTGATACTCTCTTTTTTCCAGAGTCTGGGAACTGGACCTCGGACAGTCCTGGAGTGAATGAGTTCCAGTTCCATTGTGGGAAGTGTATTGTTTCGCTGAGCGACAGGAGTCTCACCAGCAAGACCACCCAACGCCTGTCCCTCAGGTGGTCTCCAGCACAGGTTCCAATTCAAACGTCGAGGAGACAACAGAATGCTTCACAGTACAGTATTTGTCTCCGATGCCTACATTCTTTCTCCTCACAATTCCATTCAGAGCAGAGTGCCTGGAGCAAGACTGTTAAAAGGCAGTTCTATTCTGTTTCAACACACAGACAGTTTTTTAAAAATCTTGTTCGAGTCATGAGCCCTGGGGACTGGGTGGCAGAATGGGTTACACACATTCCATTCAACCCGACCAGCTGAGTCCAAATGCAACGCCCCCCCCTCCCCTCCCCCGAAGAATGATAACTTGGTGGGGGAAGTGGGGGGTTGTGCAGGGGGGGGGGGTGATTTAAAATGTCCTCCCTCAGAAAGGCATGGAGACCCTTTGGTGTTTTGAAAATGTAACAAAGGGGGGACAAAGAACTCACCAAGGACCATGACTAGATTGCACCCCGACAATATTGTCGACGTGCCCCGTGGCTTCGCAGTTCAAGTAGATCAAAATTAATCATTTAATTGGAGGAGAAAAAAGCCTTGGGGGTCAGAGAGATGTTACTGTTTTAATCAGCAAATTGTATTATGATCTGGAATGCACTGCCTGAAAAGATGGTGAAAACAGATTCAGGCGTAATTTTCGAAAGTGCATTGAATGTTTGTGCCACGTGGAAAGCGGAGGGCGAGTGGGAGTAATTGGATAATTCTTTCGGAGAACTGGTCCCTGACACAATGGGTTGAATGGCCTCTTTCCATGCTGCGAGATTCTATGCTTAATATGAGTTATGACCGAGTGCCCTGTGGATGAGTTTGTCTTCAGCTACTGTATTTGGTTGCGGCCTCTTAACTTGATGTTCGAGCTATATTTAGGACTGGAGGTCTTGTGGCGTGTACTCATCCACAAGACACTCTGTCATAGCTCATATTAAGCATAGAATCACGCAGCATAGAAAGAGGACTTCCGACCCATTGTGTCAGGGCCAGTTCTCCAAAAGAATTCTCCAATTCTTCTCTGATGGGCAGGGAAGGTGCGTTCACAGCGTGGTCAAACAGGATGATTTTCAACCTGTAAATCCTTCCAGTATGCCTGGCGACAGGTGGCAAGAGCAGGAGAGCTTCCTTGTCAGTCATACGGCGGAAAAGAACGGCAAACTACTGCGGCGTTTTGTCAAGCCTCATGGTGAACTGGTCCAATAGAAGTCCATGGTTGCCAACGCCCTCTTTATAAGTTCTAAGTTCATAAGATATAGGTGCAAAATTAGGCTTTTCGACCCATCGAGTCTGCTGTGCCATTCTATCATGGCTATGTTCCTCATCTGTTACCTACAATGCAACAGACAAAGAGCTGGACGTCATGGTTTAGTCATGGTTCCTGAAGAAGGAGCTTGATCTAGGACTAGGCCGTTGTTGGGCTATGATTTGGAAGATCTTGGGCAGGATTCGCCAGTCGCTGATGCCAAAATCGAGTCAGGGGATAGGCCAGAGGACACCTGATTCTGACCAAATTTGGGGCGGCGCTTCTTTTGCGAAGCTCTGTCCCCTCCAAAGCCGCGAACTCCAAGATGTACGACGACCTCAGGACATTGCCTGAGGCCCGCCCCCTGATGCTCCGCCCCCGACTGCCACCATGTTGTACGGCGCGGCCACTGCAGGCCGCCGCCGTGCGCATGTGTGGCCACGGACCCGGCAATTCTCTGGGGCGTATTGGCAGCTAGAGCCGGGTGCTCTACGCTGCCGTCCTGCCAGCTCCCAGCAAAACGGGGAATCGGTGGCCGTTCAGCGCCATTTCCAACGTTCTCACGTTTCCAACGTTTCCAACGTAGCCCCAGAATCGGAGAATCCAGCTCCTTAGACCTGTACAACAGCTTGACTAAATTCATGAAAAGAAGGTACCCAGTTGAGAGACATTTCTTTGACAGGTGGGTGACGTCCTGTCACCTTACCCAGTGCCCTGAAGACCATACGGCTGACATTTGAAACTTCGGAAAATGCAATCGTTCTGACTAAGCCTCCTGTTTCCATTTTTTGCAAAGTTACCAGATTGTGAATTGATGCTTGACTGTTTTTTAATACTTTTGATTCCTGTTGACTTATTCGACAAAGAGGAATAAAGATTCACCAGAGAAGAATGGTCAAAGTTAGTTGGAAAAACCAGTGATGTTCTACTTTAGAGCAGAGAGGGTTAAGAGAACAAATTGTCAGAGGTTTCAAAATTGGTGACGTGTTTGCACAATGTAATTGAAGAGAAGCCGTTCCCAGGAGGTGAATGGGTTGGTAACCAGAGGGCGGAGGTTGAAGGTGAATGGCGAAAGAACCATAAAAATAGAGAGATATAGGACAGTTCAGCCAGAAGGAGGCCGTTCAGCCCATCGGGTCTGCATCGGCTATTTCGAAGAACAATTCAGTCAGTTCCATCCTCCTTCCCATTCCCTGGAGTTTTCTCTGTCATCCAGTTCCCTTTTGAAGACCATTATTGATTCTGTATCTTCCACCTTATTCGGAAAGATATTTCAAACACTAAATACTCAAGTGAAAACGTTTGCCTCCTGTTGCCACGTGTTCTATTGTCTTTAACCTGTGCCTTCCCATGATCCGTCTGCTATTGGGAACAGTTTCCTTTTATTTAATCTATTGAAACCCTTCACCATTTTAAACAGGCTCTCTGTTAAATCTTCTCTGAGTCCTGTCTGCTCTCTTGGGAACCCCCCCTGCTGCTCCAATCTATCCATGTATTGGTAATCCTTCATCCCTGGCTGCAACCACTTCAGTAAATCTTTTTTCTACCCTCTTCAAAGCCTTTGTGATCTTCCCAGAGTGTGGCATCCCGAATTGGGCGCACGACTCCAGCCGGGGTCAGACTACTCTTTGGTATATTTTTAGCATTACTTCCTGGCTTCTGAGCTGCCGGCAGCTATTTACAAAGCCCAGGTTTTATTAACTGCTTTGTTAACCTGTCTGGCTACTTTCAAGGCCTCGTGCCCAAGCACCTCCAGGCCTCTCTTGCATTGCACCCTTGTTAAAATTGCACCGTTCGACCAGGGGAAGTAACAACCCAGAACTTCTGCAGAGTGGGGAAATCACTGTCAGAATGTCACTTTGCTCCTTTTCTTGCTTGCTCAGGTCAGGAGCTGCATGCTTCCACGCTCTGCATGCTCTGACTTGGGCCTGCTGGGAAATGTGCAGCGTAGCTGCTCCGGGAGTCCCTTGATGCAGTGCAGGATGGTCAGTGGAAGTGACGTCATCTGCCACCCCCTCCACCCCTCCCATTTGAAAACCCTGGCCATAATCCTGCCTGGTGAGTAGAGGAGTGATTGACAGGTGAATGTGGACGAGGGCGTTTCTTTGACTAATCCTAGCTTATTCTTCCAAACCAACTCAACAGATTCCACCGCAGTTAAAACATTGAAAGACTTGTTCAGTTATTCCCGACTTCCACTGCACTATTCTACCCAGAAGCCGATCGGGAGAATGTTTGATGTTGCTCTTTAATTTGTCTCTTCTCTCTCTCTAAATTGGTCTTTTTTATCATCTGGGAGCACAGATGGTGCAGAGGATACTGGAAGTCTGCAGAGGGATTTGGATAGGTTAAGTGAATGGGCTCGGGTCTGGCAGATGGAATACAATGTTGACAAATGTGAGGTTATCCATTTTGGTAGGAATAACAGCAAAAGGGATTATTATTTAAATGATAAAATATTAAAACATGCAGCTGTGCAGAGAGACCTGGGTGTGCTCGTGCACGAGTCGCAAAAAGTTGGTTTACAGGTGCAACAGCTGATTAAGAAGGTGAATTGAATTTTGTCCTTCATTGCTCGAGGGATGGAGTTTAAGACTAGGGAGGTTATGCTGCAATTGTATAAGGTGTTAGTGAGGCCACACCTGGAGTATTGTGTTCAGTTTTGGTCTAAATACCTGAGAAAGGACGTATTGGCACTGGAGGGTGTGCAGAGGAGATTCACTAGGTTAATCCCAGAGCTGAAGAGGTTGGATTATGAGGAGAGGTTGAGGAGACTGGGACTGTACTCATTGGAATTTAGAAGGATGAGGGGGAATCTTATAGAGACATATAAAATTATGAAGGGAATAGACAGGATAGACGCGGCCAAGTTGTTTCCACTGGCGGGTGAAAGCAGAACTAGGGGGCATAGCCTCAAAATAAGGGGAAGTAGATTTAGGACTGAGTTTAGGAGGAACGTCTTCACCCAAAGGGTTGTGAATCTATGGAATTCCTTGCCCAGTGAAGCAGTTGAGGCCCCTTCATTAAATGTTTTTAAGATAAAGATAGATAGTTTTTTGAAGAATAAAGGGATTAAGTGTTATGGTGTTTGGGCCGGAAAGTGGAGCTGAGTCCACAAAAGATCAGCCATGATCTCATTGAATGGCGGAGCAGGCTCGAGGGGCCAGATGGCCTACTCCTGCTCCTAGTTCTTATGTTCTTATGGTGACTCGATGAGCAGCAGACCCACCTCTGAGGCAGAATGTGGCACCAAGCCCAGTGAACCCGATCGTCAAATCGAAGCTGGAACTCCCAGTATTTTTGCGGCGATGCGGTATTTTCCAGCTGTTCCCACCGGCGCGATCTTCTGGTCCTGGTGGCAGCGGAGGGTCTGAACAACCAGAAACCCTGTTCACAGTGGCGGGTCTGAAAGATGCCGCCGCTTGCCAATGGCGGGCTGTCTCTGCCACCGGTAAACACACCATGGGGGATGAGTAAAATCCCACCCGTTGTCTTTCAGATGAATCTTTGTGAGGGGCAGAACGGGTGAGTGCCTTTTTGCAACAAGGTATTATAGAAGAGTCGGAGAATTTGACAATGGATCAAATTTAAAAGCTTTGTATCCAAATGCATAAAGCATTTGGAACAAAATTAATTAGCAAATAGAGACAAAGGGAGATAATTTTGGAGATAATTACTGAGAAATGGTTACAAGGAGACCAGGTCTGGGAATTTAATATCCAAAGGTACTCAGTATTTCGGAAAGATAGACTGAAAGGAAAAGGGGATGGTGTAGCTCTGCTGGTGAAGAAATGGATAAATGCAGTAATGAGAAATGACAAAAGCACTGGAGATCAAGATGTGAAATCAGTCTGGGTAGAAATAAGAAAGAGCAAAGGGAAGAAGTCCCTGGTAGGAGTAATCTATAGGTCCCCAAACAATAGTTCCGCAGTGGGGCACAATATAAACCAGGAAGTACTGGGGGCTTGTAAAAAAGGTACACAATAATCATGGGTGATTTTAATGTGCACATAGATTGGATTGTTCAAATTAGCAAGTGTAGCCTCGACGGAAATGTCAATGCAGCACGGTAGCATTGTGGATAGCACAATTGCTTACAACTCCAGGGTCCCAGGTTCGATTCCGGCTTGGGTCACTGTCTGTGCGGAGTCTGCACATCCTCCCCGTGTGTGCGTGGGGTTCCTCCGGGTGCTCCGGTTTCCTCCCACAGTCCAAAGATGTGCAGGTTAGGTGGATTGGCCATGATGAATTGCCCTTAGTGTCCAAAATTGCCCTTCGTGTTTGGTGGGGTTACTGGGTTATGGGGACAGTGTGGAGGTGTTCACCTTGTGTAGGGTGCTCTTTCCAAGAGCCGGTGCAGACACAATGGGCCGAATGGCCTCCTTCTGCACTGTAAATTCTATGATAATCTATAAGAGATTGTTCTGAGAATGGTGGAGCAGGCTCGAGAGGTTAAATTGCCTACTCCTGCTCCTAGTTCTTATGTTCTAAGGAATAACTATTCTGTCTAATTCCACATCCCAGTTCTTGCTTTGTAGCCCTGTAGTTAACAGCATCTCAAGCACAAATTTGGTGTTCTTGATTAATATGGGGATTTCTTGATTAATAAGGGGAACCGGGGTTATGGGGAGAAGGCAGGAGTATGGGGATTGAGGAACGTATCAGCCATGACCGAATGGCGGTGCAAACGCGATTGGCCGAATGGCCTAATTCTGCTCCGATATCTTATGGTCTTCAAACTGAAGCCCTGCCTGCTCTCTCAGGTGGATGTTGAAGGTCCCATGACACTACTTTGAAGAAGGGGAGCTCCAAATTATTCTGACCAGAATTAATCTATTAACTAAAATAGATTGACTGGGTTCTTTTCTCATTGCCTTTTGTGGGACTTCCCTGTCTGCAAATGAGGGGCAGCGTTTCCTCATGTGACTGAAAAAGTACTTGATTGCATTGCTGCCGCACAGCGCCGAGGGCCCAGGTTCTATCCTGGCCCCGGCTCACTGTCCGTGTGGAGTTTGCACATTCTCCCCGTGTCTGCGTTGGTTTCACCCCCACAACCCAAAAATGTGCAGGGTAGGTAGATTATCATAGAATTTACAGTGCAGAAGGAGGCCATTCGGCCCATCGAGTCTGCACCGGCTCTTGGAAAGAGCACCCTACACAAGGTCAACACCTCCACCCTATCCCCATAACCCAGTAACCCCACCCAACATAAGGGCAATTTTGGACACTATGGGCAATTTATCATGGCCAATCCACCTAACCTGCACATCTTTGGACTGTGGGAGGAAACCGGAGCACCCGGAGGAAACCCACGCACACATGGGGAGGACGTGCCGACTCCGCACAGACAGTGACCCAAGCCGGAATCGAACCTGGAACCCTGGAGCTGTAAAGCAATTGTGCTATCCACAATGCTACCGTGCTGCCCTAGATTAGGCAGCCCTAGGTGCCCTAGGTAGATTGGCTATGCAAAATTGCCCCTTAATTGGAAACAAAAATGAACTGGATAGTTAAAAAATTGATTGTAAAATGGCTTTGGGAAAGCCTAAGGCTGTGAAAAACACAATAGATCTGTAACACTTCTTATCTTCTGCACCTGTCTGAAGTTGTCTTTCAGACCCCTCTTTTCAAGGTTCAGCAGGTTGAGTTCCTCCAGTCTTTCCGCTGGCAAGACTGTACCAGAATGTTCTTTCCTCTCCCAATAAAAACAGTACTGTGTGTTTATGTACTGGCATGTGTGGCGAGGCACACATTGACAAAGACCAGTTGCGTTTTTCCGGTTCTGCTGTGTACCCATTGTTAGTCGATGGGAGCACATGCCCCAGATGTGCTCTAATCTTCCCAAGACTCTGGCCATCATTAACTTGCCACCAGCTTCTCAGGTCCTGAACCGCAATAAGCTGCCTTTATCATTTTCACATTATGAAACCCGACATTAAGACCTTCGGCCCTCCCCAAACCATTTGTGTCAAGGAGCTGGTTCTACGAGAGTTGAGTGCAGATAAATGCATAGCCCTGTTCCTCTGACAGCACAGCTGGTTAAAGCAGGGGGAAAAGCCGGGTGATACACGCCAATAAAGCCCAACTTTAGTCGTTTGCCTTCGCTGCATGTTTGAATGTTGGGGGAATAAAGGCTCAGGTTCACCTCCAAAGTCCCTGGTAGTCAAACAGCCTGTCAACACTCTTGCCAAAAGTTCTTATGAGCAGGTGTCAGGAATTGATATGGGAATATGGGACAAGAAAGTGGAGCTAAGGTAGGAAATCAGCTAATATCTTCTTGAATATAGAGCAGATTCCAATATAGTTTGATCTGTTCATCCTCCTGATCCTGAAATTTAAACTCTAATCTTCGCGAGGTAACCCAAGGAACCAAACGGAAAAAAGGAGTTTGTACCTTTCAGGGAGTAAGGTATAGCCAGAATAGCCAGGTAAACTACTGTTACTGTATTATATATATTGTGGTAAACCACTGTTACTGTATTATATATATTGTGGTAAACCACTGTTACTGTATTATATATATTGTGGTAAACCACTGTTACTCTATTATATATATTGTAGTAAACCACTGTTATTGTATTATATATATTGTGGTAAACCACTGTTACTGTATTATATATATTGTGGTAAACCACTGTTACTGTATTGTATATATTGTTTGTTGTCTCTGCTGGCTCCGCCTGTGGCTCCTCCCCTCAGGCTCTGTATAAAGGTGGCCAACCTCTGGCCCTGCCCCAGTTCGGGATCAGTTGCCAGCAGGTTCTCGTTTAGCTTATTAAAGCCACAGTTTTGTTCCACAACTCGTCTTTGTTATAATTGATGGCACGTCAGAAATACAATCCATTTCAAAGCTTGTTGGGTAGATTTAACTTCCTTCCCAGTGTATTGGGCTGTCACTTTTGGATGTAATTGGATAGGAATTGTGAGTGATGATATTGAAAGTACAGGGAAATAGAGGGGAAGAGTGGTGAATCAACCCACTGACATGGTCACTGAAGCATTCACAAGCTCCAGGAATCTATCTGGTCTGATGTTTCAGTGAGCTTCCTCACCCTTTCTGGGGCAGCAACACCCAGCGACCAGGGCACAGAGATTCTCGGTCGAAAGTCAGATGGGGAGATGGCAGAATATAGTTTACAAATACTGTGCCACTGATTGGTCTTTGGCAGATAGGTTTTGCATTTTTTTCGGCGAACAAGGAGTCTTGTAACCAGGTTAAACGGGTTTGAATTTTGCAACTTGCACGTGCACACAATGGGTGTGATTTTCCAGCCCCGTCGGAGAGTGGCTCGACGCGGGGACCTAGCGGCCCAGTCAAAAGCCCATTTGTTTATGGCAGGACTGGATGATGCCAGTGGCAGGTGGGCCTGGAAAATCCCACTCAATGGGATGACTTTCAGCCCACATTAGCATGTCAGCAAGAACGGCTGCCTGTTGCCTGATCTGCTCCCGAACCCTTCCTTGATGGGTCAATTGTGCTAATTTAGTCAGCATTGCAATGCATGACCCTGTCACCGATTGCCACCCAATTGCTAACCCTTCGCAAGCTGAGCCCCCAAGCATTGAACTTGAAGGCTAATACTCATGCCTCCAGAGGACAGAGGTGACTGATGAGCCATCAATTGCACGAGAGACGAGTTGCTATACAAAAGTTAGGCTTTAATAAGCTAGAGCTTAGCCCTGCGGTTGTCTACAATAAAATGGACAACCGTCGGGCGCTCCGACTATTTATACCTCGGTAAGGAGGCGTGGTTAATTCAGCCTCTTGACCAATCGGAGAGCTGTCACATGACTGGTCTCAACCAATCGGTCGAGAGGCACATGACCGACCAGGGCCAATGGTAAGCCGGTGTTCTGCACCAATGGCAGACAGCTATGCAAATCATATCACCACAGTGACACAGATGTGGCCCACAATAAAAGGCATAATGGTGAAGTCACTCATCAGTCACCCCATTCAGGAGGTGATGGGTGGCAGCACATTGTTCCCCCATGAGGTCAGAACGTGGGTCCATTGAATGCATTCAACATCCCTCACTCCTCACCCCTGGGGGAGACACACGGCCCACTGAGGTTCTCAAGGGTCGAGGTGCGTCATTCAGGTGGAGTTGAGAGGAACAACTATGGTGAAGAGGAAGGGAGGGAGCGAGATTCATTGCAAAGAAATACACATGGGTGGATATATCACATCCTGAGAGGACTGTGGGTCAGGACATTGTCAGGACTCCTCATTGCTCACTTTGATGTTCTCTTCCTTTCAGAATTTCATTCAGGAGAGTCATGGAGCCAGTTAAGCTGGCAATTCTTTTGATCACCATTGAGCAGCAGCAGTGACATCGATGTGCCACTACATACGGCCCTGCAGAGGAGGGGGAGGAAGGGCATGTTGATCTTCAACATGCAGGGCAACAGATCATGCAGCCTTGGAGGAGACACTACCAGCCACAGATATTCCACTGTAAAACCCCCTACCTCCAGATGTCAGAGCTCCAGTGACAGAGAGGACTGTGTCTGTCCCAGAGGATGGTGGGTCACCTGTACCAGGTGATGCAAGTGTTGGCACCACATGGACTGGGAGGTCATCCATTACCTGTGGCTTTGAAAAGCACCACTGCTCTGACCTTCAATGCCAATGGGTCAATTCAGGGCTGCATGGGTAACCTGTGTGATGTATCACAGTCAGCTACGCACAAGTGCATGAGGGAGGTCACAGAGATGGCCCAAAAGTACATCAACTTGGACTGTGACCAAACAAGTCAGGGTGTCAAGGCCATTGACTTCGCCCGCAATTCAGGCATGTACCAGGTTCAGGGTGTCATCGACAACACCCATGTGGCTCTGTGCTCCCCATGGGGGTGCCGTTTTTGAATCATAAGGGATACCACTTCCTCAATGTCCCGGAGAGCATCCATGATAGTTACATCTTGGGGAGCTTGCAGATTCCAGCTGTTTTTGAAGTTGAGCAGATGTTGGAGGGATGACTTCTTGGGGAGAGGGGGTACCCCCCTCAGGAGTTGGCTGATTACATCAGTGCAGAGGCCACAAACACCTGCTGAGACTCGCTGCAAAGAGGCTCATGCGTCAACAGGTGGGCTGGTCGAGCAGGTGATTGGACTGCTCAAGCTGAGGCTCCAATTCCTGGACCGGTTGGGGGAAGCCCTCCAATACAGCCCCCAGAGGGTGTTCCACATCATACTGATCTGCTGCGCTCTGCACAACCTGGCACTGCAGTGGGACGAGCAGCTGGGCGAGGAGGAGATGGAGGAGTGCCACATCTCCTCGGAAGAGGAGGATGTTGAGGAGGGTGGCAAGAGGCCACGAATGGAGGAGTCGAAGGAAGGACCTCAGGTGATGACCAGGGCCAGCATTGGGCACAGGGCTAGTGACGACCTCATAGCCTCTCGGTTTGGGGACGACCAGGACTAGGGCGTGAGAGTCTCTCCCACCATGTGGTCTCTCATTACTGTGGTGCTTGTGGGAGATCTACGTGATGTGGGCAACATTTGTGGGCAGGGCACTAAAGTGATTGGCCGGATGCTGTAGGAAGATGATGATGACTAGCAGTGAGGACAGAGCGATGCTCCTCTTATCCGTTGCAAAATGTCTCACTCCTGCCTGACAGAGAGTTGAACATGATCTGCCACTGAATGGGGTGATCGTGGGGCTCAGAGAGGCTGAATAACACATCTCATAAGCTGCTGCCTCCTCCGAGTTCAGGGGTCCCGCCGTTTTTCTCCACATATCAATGAGTTGGAAAGACTTTCTCCACGTTTTTAGTGCTTGGCATCCTTATAACTAGACAATACTGGCAGATAGATGAGGCCTCAGAGTTGATAATGTTACGGGAAGGGGGGGGTGTGTGGTTGGTGAACCTACCATGGATGGGGCGTATGGTGGGAAGGGTATCAGGGGACAGGCTTTACTGCCTCATCCGGGGGAGGGTGCAAGTCTTGGGTACCTTGTTCAGCATTCCCCCCCCCCCCCCCCCCCCTCTCCCGACTGGACTTGAAACAAGTGCTGGGGACGTGTTTAAAAGGAGCACCCCACTGATTACAGAGATGAGGTTTCCTGGGGTGAGCGAATCAGAGGCAAGTCATCAGAAACGTAATGTGAACCGCACGGAACAAAAATATTGTTCAAGGTTGATATACAGTCAGCTTTCCAGCAGTCTCACCTGGACCGATACTTTGAAAGAATATGGCAAAATCCCGCCCATTGTGCTTGTTAAGCATGTTTGAAAACCAGAGTCTTGTCATCAGTTCTGAAGGATCAAAATTACCAGGTGGCTCGTTCAAAAACCAGACCATCCAGTTCTAATGCAGTGAATAAATATCTTTGCTTATTTGCCTTAGCTTTGTGCATTCCTAATGCTGTTAGATTCTGTAACTACTCCAAGCCATTTCTTCCGGTAATAGCACAAATGCCACATCAATCTTCTCCAGTTCATTTTGCGATTTTCCTAATGGCCAAGCTCAATACCTCTCAATTTTCTTAATTCACGGTAAACTAACGACACAACTTTAATGGACATTGTTTCCTTCTGTACAAAATAAGCAATTGACGGTGGCACAGTGGTTAGCACTGCTGCTTCGCAGCTCCAGGGATCTGGGATCAATTCCGGCCTCAGGTGTCTGTCTGTGTGGAGTCTGCACGTTCTCCCCGTGTCTGTGTGGGTTTCCTCTGGGTGCTCCGGTTTCCTCCCATAGTCCAAAGACGTGCAGGTTAGGTGGATCGGCCATGCTAAATTGCCCCTTCGTGTCCAAAAGGTTAAGTGGGGTTACTGGGTTACGGTGATGGGGTGGAGGTGTGGGCTTAAGTGGAATGCTCTTTCCAAGGGCCGGTGCAGACTCGATGGGCCGAATGACCTCCTTCAGCACCGTAAAATCTTTGAACCTGGAATCTTGAAACTCCCTTCCTAATAGCACTGTGAGATCCTGATGCGGATTAACAGGGTAGATGGTGAAATGTTTTCAATGGTGGGAGAGTCTCGAACAAGGGGACGTAGCTATAAGATAAAGGGCCGGTCATTTAAAACTGAGCTGCGTAGAAATTTATTCTCACAGAAGGTGGTGAATCTCTCGAATTCTCTGCCCGGAGGGTGGTGGAGGCTTGGTCATTAGAAGTATTTAAAATGGAGGTGGATAAATATTTGATAGATCGAGGAATAGAGGGCTCTGGGAAAATTACACATAAAAGGAACTGAGGCTTGCATAAATCAGCCATGATCGTATTGAATGGCGGGGAAGGCTTAAAGGGCCGGGTGGCCTACTCCTTCTATTTCTAGATCTACACCACATGGCCTACATCAACGCCAATCCACTTGCTTTGTGTTTGGTATGAAGTTAACCAGTGCAATGTTTCCCCTCTTAATAGTCTTACATTTTTCTAGAGCACCTTGATGCCACACTCAGTCAAATGCTGCTTTGATATTAAGAGCAGTCGCTCTCCCTGCCCCTGTGAAATTCAGCTCTTTTGTCCATGTTTGAGCTGGGGTATAATGAAATCAGAAGCTGAGTGGCCCTGGCAGAACCCAAACTAAGCATCAATGGGTAGACTATTGCTGAGCAAATGCCACCTGTTAGCACAATTGATGACATCTCATTTCACTTTACTGGCGATTGGGCATGGGCTGATGGGGAGGTAATTGGCTGAATTGGATTCACCCTGTTTTTTGTGGACAGGCGTGGCTGGGCAATTTTTTACATTGTTGGTTGATGGAGGGGCTACCGAGCCACCCTCGTTGATGGACATTGAAGTCCCCCACCCAGAATACATTCTGTGCCTTTGCTATTCTCTGTGTCATTTCCAAGTAGTGTTCAGCATTAATTCATCAACTGATATAATAATTACAATGATTCATCAACCCATGAGAATTGTTGATGTTGATGGAGGAACCACTGGTTGAAAGATATCATTGAACGTGACTGTGACTATGTGAGGATAATGCCTGACTAGTCCGTGGAACACTTCCAAATGTTGTCATCCTATCAAGGTTCTCATATTATATAAATAACTGCCAGGTATTACTAGCTTTTTCCCCTTGGAGCATGATAGATTTAATAGGGCGTCTTAAGGTTTTGGAAGGCTTTGAGAAGATGAAGAGCAAAATGTTTTCTTAAGTCAGTATCACTAGGCCAATAAACTTCACTGAGAGAGAGATGAGAGAGGTTCGGAGGAATTGCTTCACATCAAGAGTTGTTAGCGCAGAGAATATTTGCAGAATGGAGCGGTTAAGTTAGGAAACATTCCATTTTCTCACGGAAAAGTAGGTAAAAAGTTGAAGCTGAGGAAATTATAGTGTAACGGGGAGAGTGAAAGACAATGGGATTAGTTTAAGATGATGGAACTCGCACAGACACGATGGGCTGAATGGCTTTCTTTGGTTCGAAGAGCCCGAACAAGTAGAGGTCAGCAAAATGGCTGACTACCTGCTGGTGAAATCTCGGTTAAGACCGTTTTCTCTCGGTTGTGACGCAGCCTTTTTTAACCTACCTATCCATAAGAAAAATTATATTGTGCCTGCTGTGGGGCACTGCTGCATGAGCCAAATACCTGTCCAGCTGGCAAAACGAGCCACAACCGGAACCACCCCAAAGACCAAAGGACATTTTGTCGATAATATCCGAAAACAAATATGTTTTCTTTTTTTTCTTCTTGAATCCAACCCCCTCCACACTCTCTGCAATTAATAAGTCTGGGGAAATAAAACATGCTGAATATCACAAACTCTAATGAGGAGAAATTGCATACACATTGCACATGTCTCTCTTCATGGTCCAGTTCAAGAGAAAAAAAAGATGAAAAAACTAATTTGATATTGCTCTTGGACTTAGTACAGGAAAGCTACCGCTTGTCATTCTTGAGTTAATGAGGCTCAGCCTAATTTGACACCAAATCATAGCGTCATTCCACAGGAATGAACTCATTCAATTGCCACTACCTCGACCGTTTGGTTCCCAATGTACAACAGCTGAACCGAGAGCCAACAATATTCTGCAAGGGCACATTTGTTACACTTGTTCATTGGTTGAAACGTTGAGAGCACTATGGCGTGGACAGTCTGGGCTACATCTCCGATATAATAGAATCATAGAATTTACAGTGCAGAATGAGGCCATTCGGCCCGTCGAGCCGGCACAGGCCCTTGGAAAGAGCACCCTACTTGTTTTTTTAAATTTAGAGTACCCAATTCACTTTTTACAATTAAGGGGCAATTTAACTTGGCCTATCTACCTAGCCTGCACATCTTTGGGTTGTGGGGGCGAGACCCACGCAAACACGGGGAGAATGTGCAAACTCCACACGGACAGTGACCCAAAGCTGAGATCGAACCTGAGACCTCAGTGCCGTGAGGCAGCAGGGCTAATCCACTGCACCACCGTGCTGTCCAAGAGCACCCTACTTAAGCCCACACCCCCGCCCTATCCCCGTAACCCAGTAACCCCACCTAACCCTTTTGAGACACTAAGGGCCATTTAGCATGGCCCATCCACCTAACCTGCACCTCTTTAGATTGTGGGAGGAAACCGGAGCACCCGGAGGAAACCCACCCAGACACGGGGCAGAACGTGCAGACTCTGCACAGACAGTGACTCAAGCCGGGAATCAAGCTGGGACCCTGGAGCTATGAAGCAACAGTGCTAACCAATGTGCTACCATGCTGAATCTGTATCTTCAGTCAGTCCTTCCATTGAGCTAGGGACATAAGAACAAAAGCAGGCCATTTAGGGGCTGCAGCCATTCAGGTGCTGGAGGACTGACTGCAAGCTTTAAAAAGCAGATGTGTTCAGAACGTAAGTAGAGAGCAGCAATGCTTGTTGAGTTTGAGTCAGAGACATATAAGGTGCTTGTCAGAGGGAACAGAATAATTATAATTATGCTGATATTGTCAATATCCAACCACACGCCTTCCTCTTTATTCTTTCCTTGTGAACCCCATCATTTGTCCCCACAACCTAGGCTCTGTAGTCACTAAGAAAAACAAAAACATTTCTAATACCCATGTCCATTCCCACTAAAACCCCCACAACAGCAGAAAAAAGAAAGGACATTCATTCCAACACTGAAACCTAGACTCCCTCTTTGGTCAAGAGGTGAAAGGGTAGTGGTAAGAATTGCTACCTACAGCACCCAGCTCTCTGACATTACAGAGGTCTCAATTATTACCTGTTGAGAGCTTTAGACAAGGAGAAACACATTGAGCTTTCAAAGCACATTTTCATGAAGGCCCCAGGGCCAATCCGAGAGAAATACTATACAGTCCATTTCCAGACAGACATGTTAATGAGAAAAAAAAAAGAATCGTAGCTCGACACCCAGGTAGCCTCAAACTTAAGTATGACAAGTGTGGGTCAGTCATTAATATAAGGTGTTCGATGTCACATTCCAGGACAGTATTGTGCGCCTGTTTAAAAGCACGCACCTTACTCCTGTGAGAAGGTAACCCCGTACCTCAGTAATATTGCCCATGTGCTGAAAATCTGAATAGGAACAGGAAATGCTGGAAACATAAAGCTGATCCAACAGAAACTGGGAAAAAAATCACTCTGTCATCTTTTTATCTTCCGACTGATATGTAAGCATCTCTTCCAATTTCCCTTTCCACTTCAGTAATCCTATTGGTAGGAAGTTCCTGATTCGGGCAGAATCAGCGATTCAACCGCAAATTACACCGAGAATTCTATCCCTTTTCAGGCTTGCTTTTTTTTCGACTTCCAAACTTCATCTCAAGTTCATTTGTCCGGCTCTAAACGTACAATTTTTCGGAAGCAGTGCAATTGGGCAGCGTTTTGGAACGTGATTTTTTTCGGAAAAGATGTTTTGCTTTGTAACTATTTCTTAATATATTTTAAAGTGGTAATTTGACGCAGTTTTATTGATACAGCTAACATGGGTTTACCACAAAACCTTAGCATTTTAATGACTGTGGCTATCCATTATTAGTATCCCATCTTTTAAATAATTGAAAATGGTCTGAAAATGTACAGAAGGATTTGCTAGTTATATTGGAATACACAAGTCAGTTTCTCGGGATAATGTTTTTAAATATTGCGTTCAAAGATTTTTAAAACGTGCCTTCTGGTGTGCCAACAACCCCCAAGCAATATTTGGAGTCAGGTTAAAGGCCTGTAAATGAATGCAATTAGCAGAAACTCCCAATGGAAATGTATTATTCTGGGGGTACAGACATGATTGTGGGTGGGCCCAACTTCGAGGTCAATGCTTTTTTAAACGAAGAGCCAAAGATCATGGAAACCCAATTTGAAATTTGCAACTCTGTTTTTTTCATCATCTGCGCTTTGTTCTCCAGAAGCCCTTCATAGTCTTCTTAGAACCATTGTAACCACTCTTTTGGTCACCTGCAACTGGCATCGCCTTATGTCACTCCGTGTCAATTCTTGGCCTGTGAAGCAAGTTACACTTTAAAGGTGCGATATAAATCATATTGTTGAGTTTCTGCGATCAGAAGTGAAGCTGCGATTCAGCCTCTGTTCTGCTATTATCCTGCCCTTTTTATACCCAGAGGTAACAACTTGAGCTCAGGAGATTTGCACCCAATCTGATGTGGAGTGGATTCCAATTCAAGGCCTCGGAAATTAAAGACCTTTTTTGTTGTGCCTAAATCAGGGGCTCAGGTAACACAGATCTCCGAACCTCCCACAATGAAAATAAGTGCCGTGCATCTAACCATTTTATACTACTTACCATTCACATCCACACATAATTTAATTGGCAAGATGTCAGCTTTTGTCCTCTTGGATTTATTCCGCCACATTTTGTAATTTGTCGAAACAATGCAAACAATATCGTTGTACCAGGACTTTACAAATGAGTCTGAAATTATGTCTGGTGTAATTTAGGGCAACCTTAATAATCAGACCATATCCCAATAGCATAGAAACCGCAATCAACATCACACATGGAATGCTCATGTTTTACATCAATTTCTCCTTAAACAAACATTAACAATACATTTTTTCCATTTATTAAGCACCTGGGTTGAATAGTAATATGGTCAGACCATGAAATTTGTCATCTTGCCCCGTTTAAAATGGAATAGCAAACAAATTGGTTTGTTAATGGTGTTGTACCAGAGTGTCTCTTGGCATGAGCCATGCACGGAACTCATTTTGAAGGATTTTATTTGAAAGGATACTTAACTTTTACACCCTGAACCATTTTGTAAACCAAGATATATGTTTTCCTTCTCCCTCTTTAATCCGTGAGCTACATCCAACGCCATTACTGTCATCTCCCGACTCCATCCCTTTCTAAAAAAGGTGAGCATTCAACATTTACAAGGCATCCCCCACGCTAGTTTAAAAACAGCAAAGCAATCCTCTACCTTCAGTCTTTGGTGCGAACAGTAAATTGATGATCTCCAGTTACTGCAAACTCACTGACCATAGGAAATAATGACCCAGATCGTCCATTCTCCCAATGCTTGGACTCAGGAAGATGCGCCGGGGACTCTTTGGATGTCCTCACGCACTGATGCAGTCCAAAGGTATGCAGGTTAGGTGGATTGGCCATTCTAAACTACACCTTAATGTACAAAGATGTGCAGATTAGGTGGATTGACCATGCTAAACTACATCTTAATGTACAAAGATATGTAGGTTAGGTGGATTGGCCATGCTAAACTACACCTTAGTATACAAAAATGTGCAGGTTAGGTGGATTGACCATGCAAAACTACACCTTAGTGTACAAAGATGTGCCGGTTAAGTGGGGTTATGGGGTTGTGGGGATGGGTTGGGGGAATGGGCCAAGGTAAAGTGCTCTTTCGGAGGGTCAGTGCAGACCAGATGGGTTGAATGGCCTCCTTCTGCACCTTAGGGATTCTATGGACTATACAGGAATTGCCCAGGAAGGTTCAACATTCAATAGGCAATTGGCCTTCGACTGGAACTGTCTTAAACACTGAGTTAGAGTCAGAAACTTCAGGTTCTGATTCACTTACCAAGTTACCCAGGAGAAGTTAGAAGGGTTAAAACCAGTTCTGACTCCTGGTTAACTATGCTACTAAACCCCCGACTCCCCATTGGAACACCATTCCACTCAACTAAATCCTCACTCCCTGACTACCCTCAATCCACTGACTACCCACTGTCCCTCAATCTCTCCTACCCCCCTCGACTAACACCTACCCTCCCAACCACCTGACTAAAGCTCTCATCCCCAATAACCTACCGAATACCCCTTCATCCCTGACTAACCCCCAACATTGACCCACCTCCAGCCCTGCTCCCCGATCCCCCACCGACCAACCCTATTCCCTCTCTCATATATCTTAAATACGATGCTTCTCTACACAGCTTGTCAACGTGGCTTTGAGACATTTAAACTTACCAGGAGATGGCAGCCAGTGCCATGAAAACTCTTGGTTTCCCCGACTCTCCTTTGTTACTGTGAAAAGCCCCTAGTTTCCACATTCCGGTGCTTGTTTGGGTGCACAGAGGGAGAATTCAGAATGTCCAAATTACCGAACAGCACGTCTTTCAGGACTTGTGGGGCGAACCCGGAGCACCCGGAAGAAACCCACGCAGCCACGGGGAGAATGTACATGCATTCTCCCCGTGGCTGCATGGGTTTCCTCTGGGTGCTCTGGTAGTTGGGAGGGTAGGTGTTAGTCAAGGGGGGTCGGAGAGATTGAGGGACAGTGGGTAGTCAGTGGATTGAGGGTAGTCAGGGGGTGAGGGTTTAATTGAGTGGAATGGTGTTCCAATGGGGAGTCGGGGGTTTAGTAGCATAGTTAACCAGGAGCCAGAACTGGTTTTAACCCTTCTGACTCCGCACAGATAGTGACCCAAGCCGGGAATCGAAACTGGCGCTGTGAAGCAAAAGTGCTAACCACTGTGCGTGACGAAGGGAGGACTGTGGGAGAAGGTATACTCCGCATTTCCCAGTAGGCCTGGTTCGGAGGTCCAGGTGAGAGATGCAGAGCTCTGGTGCAGGGTAAGTAAATCAGAGCGACAATCCGATGTTGATTACCTCTCCACAGAGGATTCCGCCCAAGGTTTGGTGATCTGCATTTGTGTTACCGATTGATGGGATGTGAGTATAGCTGGCATTGCCAGCATTTATTGCCATCCATAACTGCCCTTGAGAAGGTGGTAGTTAGCTGCCTTCTTGAATTATTTGCAGTCTGGATGGTATTGGTCCACCCAAGTAATGTTAGGGAGAGAGTTCGCTGAATTTGACCCAGCGACAATGAAGGAATGGTGATCTGGCTCCACGTCAGGATGGTGTGTAACGTGGAAGGGAATTTGCTCATGGTACCATTCCCATGTGCCAGCTGCCCTTGTTCTTCTAGATGGTAGAGATGGTGGGTTTGGGAGATTTTATCAAACAAATTTAAACACCTCTGTTACTACCCTGTTAATTTGCGTCTCAGTTATGGCTTCCCGTCCCACTCCATGGCTCGAGCACAAAAATAAAGGCTGACACTCCAGTGTGGTGCTGAGGGAGGGCTGCACTGCTTGAGGTCCCAAGTTTCAGATAAGATTTTAAACCGAATCCCATCTGACTAATTGGGCGGGTGTAAAAGATCTGACTGCACTATTCTCAGCAAGAGCAGAGTTATTAGCCCCAGTGTCCTGGCCAATATTCATCCCTCAATCAAGAACACAACCACAGATGATCCAGTAATTATCACATTTGTCTTTGTGGGAATTTGACGCTAACGAATTAGAAACAGTGGCCAGAGTTTTTATGACCATTCACACCAGCGTGATTCTCTAATCCTGCCGGAAGCAGAGCCCCTGCTGTGGGTTTCCCAGCAGCATTGGGGGGGGGGGGCACTTCAGGGAGAAATCCCATTGACAGCGGCAGGAGCAGAGAATGCCGTTGGCAGTGAATGGTGCGCCGCCACCCGCCAGAGAAACGCGTGGCTGGGAGATCGGAGAATCCGTGTTTCCTACAACAGGGAGTTACTTCAAAAAGTGCTTCACTGGCTGTCCAGCATGTTGAGATGTTCAACCGTCATGAAAAGCACTAGACAAATGCATGTATTTTTTCTTTCTTTCTTAATTTTTGTTTCACAAAAAAGAGCCATCTACATTTTGGAGCTGATAAAAGTTCTATTTTGAAAATTAAGTATTTTCTTTCCATGCCAAATGGCTTATTTTCATTGACCATGTTCTCCTGATGACATTGACTGGACTAACATTATGGACTTGGCCGAGTCCTTCATGTGAATCAAACCTGGGCTGTACGTTAACAGGCTACTGAAAATTAAGGGTCGGATGGGGGTTATCACAGCCTGAGCTCAATCAAGGCGTGCATATTCCATGGAATCATGGAATGGTTACTGCACAGAAAGGGGTAATTTGGCCCATCGAGCCCTTGCAGGCTCTCTGCATGACCAATTTAGTGAGACTCACTGGCGAGAGGGAGGCACAGGGGTTATCACTGCTGCTTCACAGCGCCAGGGACCCGGGTTTGATTCCGACCTCAGGTGACTGTGTGTGCGTGGAGTTTGCACTTTCTCCCTGTGTCTGCGTGGATATTCCTCCGGGTGCTCCGGTTTCCTCCCACAGTCCAAAGATGTGCTGGTTAGGTGGGTGGGGTCTGCTAAATTGGCCCTAGGTGGGGTAACAGGGATAGTGTGGCATTTGGGCCGAGGTAAGGTGCTCTTTCAGAAGACAATTGCAGACTAGATGGGCCGAATGGCCTCCTTTTGCACTGTCGGGATTCAATGATCCTGTGATTTATCCCATAGCCCTGCATTTTCTTTTCCCTCCAGCTGCTTGTCCTATTCCTTTTGGAAAGCCATAATTGAATTTACCTCCACCATTCTTGGGCAGCACGGTAGCATTGTGGATAGCACAATGGCTTCACAGCTCCAGGGTCCCAGGTTCGATTCCGGCTTGGGTCACTGTCTGTGCGGAGTCTGCACATCCTCCCCGTGTGTGCGTGGGTTTCCTCCGGGTGCTCCGGTTTCCTCCCACAGTCCAAAGATGTGCAGGTTAGGTGGATTGGCCATGATAAATTGCCCTTAGTGTCCAAAATTTCCCTTAGTGTTGGGTGGGGTTACTAGGTTATTGGGATAGGGGGAGGTGTTGACCTTGGGTAGGGTGCTCTTTCCAAGAGCCGGTGCAGACTCGATGGGCCGAATAGCCTCCTTCTATGAATTCTATGAATCTTTCAGACGGTGCATTCCAGATCCTTGCCACTCGCTGGGTAAAGAGTCATTGCTCTTTGGATGTCAACCCCTCCACCACTGGGCAGTTTCTCCCTTTCTACTCTGACCAAAACCCTCATAATTTTGAACACCTCTATCAAATTTGTTTTTCAATCTTCGCTTCTCCAAGGAGAACAGCTCCAGTTTCTGCCTTGGCAGCCCCACTAGGATAGGCGGATACAACTGATGAAGATCAGGAATTGATAGGGTACCGCAACATGAGGGAGTCATCGGCGAGTTAAGTGTTACACTCGAGATCATAGAAGATCATAGATCATAAAATTTACAGTGCAGAAGGAGGCCATTCAGCCCATCGAGTCTGCACCGGCTCCTGGAAAGAGCACCCTACCCAAGGTTAACAACTCCACCCTATCCCCATAACCCAGTAACCCCACCCAACACTAAGGGCAATTTTGGACACTAAGGACAATTTATCATGCCCAATCCACCTAACTTGCACATCTTTGGACTGTGGGAGGAAACCGGAGCACCCGGAGGAAACCGGAGCACCCGGAGGAAACCCACGCACACACGGGGAGGAAGTGCAGACTCCGCACAGACAGTGACCCAAGCCGGATCAGAAGGATAAAGCTGGCAGATGCCTCTGGAAGGTCCGTTGGGGCCATTGTCTCTTTGTGATCTTGGAGAGCTGGTGGCCTTCCCACGTGTTGGGGGAACCACTTCAACTGCTCGCAATACGCCAACGTGGTCTCCAGGAATCAGCCCGAAATGGTTTGTTAAATATTTAAATTGGCTTGCTTCCTTCATTTGGCAGGCTGGTGCTCCGTATCCAGTTTCCACCATTGGTGCGGCTGCATTGGGAAGATATCCCCTGATACGTCTCCATGCTATTTCCTCAAAGTCCCCTCCTCCCAGCCTGCCGCCCGAGGGCTGGACAAACCCTGCTCAAGTACTTCAGTTAAGGCCGAACCAATGTTTTGTAAAGTTTCAGAATAACTTCTCTGCTTTCCTGCTTGTGCTCCATGACTGAGCTCAGGATCCAGTATGTCCTTTTAGCCACGTTCGCAGCTTGTCCTGCCATCTTCAGCGACTTGTACACGAACCAACCTCCTCAACGCCTCCCCCCAAGTCGCTCCCAAGGTGTGGCCTTTATTTTCTTCCAAATCCCTTCCCAAGCCTTGGGGCATTTTGACAGAAATGCCGACCCAAACCCACTGAGAACATGAACCCCGGCAGGGGTCAGTTTGTCTCGGAAATGAAGTGAGAAACTGAAGGAGGGAGAGGAAAATTTAAAAAAAAGAGACAATTTCTACCCAATGTCCTGAGGGGGATAACTGATGACTTGGCAGAATCATTATCAGCCGATCCCATCGGACAAATAAATTGCCCTCCGTCGTTGTAACCATTAATAATAAATGGCCCTGAGCTGGAAATACACATTTAATGAACAGAGTTATTATAACATAACATTCCAATTAGTTAACAACCATTGTGGAAAAAAATTGAAGCTCATACATTTTTAACGAAACATTTTTTCTCAATCCAAGATTTGCCCCCCAGCCCCTCAAATGGACATGGTCTCTCCCCAACAATTTCTGATCAATATTTTTTTCATTTGTTGTGGGGTTTTCCGACTAAATGACAGAGGAATGTTGGGATTAAAAGTTAAGTTTTGTCCGTCCAGCATCGCAGACCGGGATAAGGAGAGGGGGGGTGGATTTAAAAATAAACATTCCTTTCTTTCCCACATATTCCACTGTAGCTCGGGGAGACGGCTCACTCACATTGTTTGGTTTTTTTGCACATGTAATTTAGTGCATGCTAAACATGTTTTTGGTTTACATGTTCTGGCCAAGTTGACTCAATAGCTCTGGGCCTCTCTGAAAGCAGGGTAGTCAGCTAACTTTCTGCCACTCTACTAATGTTGTCCCCGGCTTTGTTGCATCGAGTGAAGTTTGTTGACTACAGCAGGGTGGAGAATCGATGAAGAGTTTTTCTTTAAGCATTATCTGTTTGAAGGCAGAGGTGCTCTTCAATCGAAACTAAAGTACTTAACCTGCGCAAGGGTTCAATCTGTCCTCGTCACAGTGGATCATCTTTCTCTGTTTGATTGCTCTTCAAATTTAGATGTATTTAGATGTGCACTTGAGATCCTATGGCGTATAAGGCAAAAGGACAAGTGCTGGGAAATGGGATTAAAATAGTTGGATGGATGGATTTGTTTATTGTCACGTGTACCGAGGTACAGTGAAAAGTATTTTTCTGCAAGCAGTTCAAACAGATCATTAAGTACATGAAGAGAAAAGAAAATAAAAAGAAAAGAAAATACATAATGGGGCAACACAAGGTACACAATGTAAATATATAGACACCGGCATCGGATGAAGCGTACAGGAGTGTAGTATTAATCAGGTCAGTCTATAAGAGGGTCGTTTAGGAGTCTGGTAACAGCGGGGAAGAAGCTGTTTTTGAATCTGTTCGTGCGTGTTCTCAGACTTTTGTATCTCCTGTCCGATGGAAGAAGTTGGAAGAGTGAGTAAGCCGGTGAGTAAGTTAGTTGATTGTTTTTGACTGACACAGACGCGATGGGATGACCAGCTTTTTCTGTGCTGCATGGCTCTATGGGCGTGATTCTCCCCTAGCGAGCGCGTTTCGCCACGTGTTTCCCGGTGCTCAGAGTGCCAAGAAACACATGGCTATTCAACACGATTCACATTGCAGAAGGGGCCTGAATGGGAACGCGCGGCCGGCTGAGGTTGCACATAGCCCTCTTTTTGTATCATGGGGAGCTCCGCACACCAGAACTCCCAGGGTAGCGAGAGATTGTTAAATGGCATCTCGACCTCCGATATCCCCGAACCGATCCCCAACCTCCCCCGCCCCCCCCACCCCCAGCCCGAACGCACTATAGGAGAGTCCCCAGCCCCCCTCCTCCTCGCACCCCCACAATACCCATGCCGAGAAATGTTGGCCCGAACGCGCGTCTGCAGAAAATGCCAGCTGTCAGTGCCACCTGGGCACCTTGGCAGTGCCAGTCTTCTCAACCTTGCGCCTTGCCCGAGGTGTGGTGATCCTCAGGTTAAATCACCACCAGTCAGCTCTCCCCCTCAAAGGGGAAAGCAGCCTATGGTCATCTGGGACTATGGCAACTTTATCTTCACTTACTTACAATATACTTACTGAGTCTGCAGAGGTATATAAAACAGCAGATTCATTGCTTTTGCTCACAGCTTGAATAATGCTGTACGAGTGAACAAAAACATGTGGTGTTGCAGCACTTGCTGTGATGTTGTGCACAGTATCTGAATTTTTAAAAATTCATTTACGGGATGTGGCCGTCGCTGATGAGGCCGGCATTTATTGCCCATGCCTAGCTACCCTTCAGAAGGTGGTGGTGAGTTGCCTTTTTGAACCGCTGCAGACCCCGTGGTGTAGACACACCCACTGTGCTGTTAGGGAGGACGTTCCAGGATTTTGAACAACAACTTCTATTTATATTGTGCGTTTAACAAAGTGAAATAACCCAAGATGCATTACAAGTCAAAATCAGACACCGAGTCACAAGTTTGGTCAAAGAGGAAGGTTTAAAGGGGCGTTCTAAAGGAGGAAAGAGAATTATAGGAGGTGAAGTGGTTCAAGGAGGGAATTCTGGAGCTTTGGAACAAGCAAGGAAAAAAACACCAGTGGTGGAGTAATTAAAATCAGGGATGCTGAAGAGGTCAGAATTAGTGGAGAGTGCAAATATCTCTGAGGGTTGCGCAGGTGGGGGAGATTCCTGAGACAGGGGGAAGTGAGACGACGGAGGATTTTAAATTCAAGGCTTTCAGGATTTTCCGGTCCCTCCACCTGGTTTAGCTCACTGGGCTAAATCGCTGGCTTTTAAAGCAGACCAAGCAGGCCAGCAGCACGGTTCGATTCCCGTACCAGCCTCCCCGGACAGGCGCCAGAATGTGGCGACTAGGGGCTTTTCACAGTAACTTAATTGAAGCCTACTCGTGACAATAAGCGATTTTAATTTCATTTTCATTTTCACAGGGTGCGTTTCCCGACGGCCTGCCAATTGCCGCCGGTGGGGTCTTCCAGTCCTGCCAATGTCCACGCCATTTTGGGTGGCTCTCCTGTCTTGTTGCCAGGGAACCCATTGTGGGAGGTCACCTTCGCGAGACTGGAAGATCCTACCGGGGCGGGGGGGGGGGGGTGATAGGGGAGCGGGACCTGGTGCAAACAGGCAAAAGAGGTTTGGATAATGGCAAGCTGATGGAGGGTAGGATCTGCAAGGCCAGCCAGGTCTAAAAGTAATGGAATGGAAGTGGAACAGAAGATCCAGATTCTACCACTCAGATGGATTTTAACGAGGCAGACTTAGAGCGTGATTAGCCGGAAACATCTCTCAGTGTTGTAGCGAGCGGGAATTGCCGTGAGCTTCCCGGCGCTCGGCCCAGTAGGCCGGCAATGCAATTCAACGTTAATTGGTCCACTTAACGGGGCCTCACGGGCTTGTCGGCGCAAATGACGGCTCGCCAGCTGATTCGCCGGAATCGCGCGAGCCAGCCTCCCGCTAACAAGGTCGAGCAGCACTTAGGCCGCACTTGCTCAGCCAATTCCAGCCAGCTCACAACAATGGCACCCAAGAGACCGACGCCAAGATTCAGAGATGCTGAACTGGGGAGGCTGCTAGTCGCCGTGGAAGCCAGGAGGGATGTCCTGTTCCCCCAAGGGTCCTAGAGAGTCAGCCGCAAGGCAGCCAGTGCTGCCTGAGATGAGGAGCCAGCAGCTGTCAGCTCGGAGGTGTGACCAGGAGGACTGGCCTCCAATGCAGGAAGAAGGTCAATGACCTACGTGGGGCAGCATGAGTGAATAGACACCAAAGCTCCCCCCACTGCCCTTCGGCCTCTCAAGGGAGCATTCACCCTCCAATTCCACATGCGACCCCCAGCCCTTCCTCAACCCCTCCCCGCACAACCATCCCCCAACCTCACCTTCTCACCCCCCCCTCCCCACCACTGTGAATCAGACGTGTGGCTAACGATGCTCTCTCTGTGTCTTCTCAGGAAAAGCTCTCCCATAACCGCTGGGAGAGGGCGCAGACTGGCGGAGGGGTGCCGGACATAAGAATCCTCACCTACTTCATGGAGCGGGCCCTGGAGGTGGCTGGGGTGGCTGAGGACATATCAGTCAGCCACACGGAGGCTGACGGACGCCGCAGAGGTGAGGAACCACCGGGCTCCATCTGGGGGACCTGTCAAACGCAAGTTGTTAATGCCTTACTGACTGACGAATCCCTCTCACTGACTACATGTCCATTCTCCCGCAGATCCAGCAACTGACAGCACCTACCCATCCCGGGCATCATCCTCTCCTGACTCCGAGGGCAACCCCTCAGAGGGGAGTTCCGAAATTGCAACTGAAGTCCCAGAACAGCTGTCATCCCCTCCCTCCACCTGCGCAGATACGCACGTCGGTGGGAAATGTTAGTGGACAGGCTTTGGCGGCACAATCTGGTGAGCACCACACTGCTGATGATACACATCAGCTGGAGGCAGGAACCCCCAGGCGAGACAGCAGTCGGAGGACTGCTGGATCCCAGCACCGAAGCTGGGTCCCACCCTGATGCTGAGCCTGTGGCACTAAGTACTCGGAGCTGATGGAGACAATAGGGAGCGGCCGGGACATTCAGAGGGAGATGTCAGAGACACTCCAGCAGATCCATAGCCGCTTGAATGAGCCCCAGAGATTAGGGATGCAGGGGAGAGCGATGGCAATGCGTGGCACAAAGGCCAACACTGCTGGGGTGGCGAATGCAGTGGAGAGCCTGGTGGATGCCGTCGGCACCATTAGTGAAGGTGACCAGGGTGTTGCACAGTCGATGACGGCCATGGCCAAGGGACGCGGCAGAATGTCCGACTCGCCGGGGGATGTCACCCAGTACCAGGCTGACCTTGATGAGGTTCTGCGGGACATGTCCCGCTCTCAGGTGGGAATGGCTGAGGTGCTGCAGAGCATGCCCCAGTCACTGAGGAGCATCGCTGGGGCCATCGACACTATGGTTCAGACCACGGGGAACCACTAGGGCTGGCAGAGCCAGACGGTGCAGGGGTAGCTGGGGCTCAAACCAGCAGACGCTCCATTCCAAAGTGAACTCCAAGTCCCTATTGGCACCGATTGGGAGAAGAGGACACTGGGTGCCAAGCCGGACCCGTCCCACGGAGTGGCGACAGTGGCCACCAGCTCCCCCGAATTCCACCCCTGTGATGAGGTTACATCTCACAGGCAGCATATGGGACAGGGCAGGTCGGCTGGGCATGTGCCGTCGACAAGTGAGCCGGGGCCCTCCGGCCCTCGAGCCCCCAGAAAACACCTACCAGGAGCATCGAGGGCCATGGGGTGAGGTAGGCAGCTGGCTGCCTCCATTTCAGATGTGCATCCTGGGGAAACACAAGATATAGCGGTGGAGCTGGGAAGGCCAATACGTTGAGGAACACTGATGGCACCGGAGGAGGGGGGAGAGGGTAAGGGGGTAGGTAGGGGATTTGCAGGGGGGGGGATGGGGATTGGTGTGGTGGTGGTGGGGGGGGCGGCACCTTTCGGAGTTGGAATTGTAGAACATATTAAAATCTTTTTGCACAGCCATTATGGTGCCTCTGTCACTTCCTCACGCAATGCGGGCAGACCTCTAGACCCTTTGCAAACCTCTCCAGGCATCCCCCCCTCCCAACCTCTCCCTGGCACTCACCCACCCTCTCACCATGGACATGTTTTCGGAGATGTGTACCATCCCCTGGGTGTTTGGATGTTGTGTGTGTGGCGTTGCCTCCCACAGTGTCCAGCCATCAGGGTGTGATTGGGATGCTAGGCAATGACTCCCACCTGCAACATGGGGCAGCACGGTAGCATGGTGGTTAGCATAAATGCTTCACAGCTCCAGGGTCCCAGGTTCAATTCCCGGCTGGGTCACTGTCTGTGTGGAGTCTGCACGTCCTCCCCCTGTGTGCGTGGGTTTCCTCCGGGTGCTCCGGTTTCCTCCCACAGTCCAAAGATGTGCGGGTTAGGTGGATTGGCCATGATAAATTGCCCTTAGTGTCCTAAAAAGTAAGGTTAAGGGGGGGGGGGGGGTTGTTGGGGGTTGTAAGGTTAAGGGTGATCATTGCTCGGCACAACATCGAGGGCCGAAGGGCCTGTTCTGTGCTGTACTGTTCTATGTTCTAAGGCCCGCCCAACCACAGGAGTCCACTTGGGTTGTGTGAAGTGACCATTTAAACATGATTGCCAATTCCCTGTGAACAATAGTGTTCAGCCGCGCAGCCAGAGGCCTCAGCAGTCAGTGGGGGTTAGGGGCCGTCATCGGGGCAGACGGGCAGGGACAAGCGTGAGCACTTGCTGGAGAGGCCGCTGAATGACGGGAGGCCGTTTCATATGGGGGCTGAATGACGGGAGGCCGTTTCATATGGGGTCACTCTCGCTAATTGTATGGAAGCAGGCCTTAAGTGGTGATAATTGGCTTCTCCCTACACTACGGCGGGATCCCGATTTCACCTTAGGGAACGGGCCGGTTGCATCGCAAACTGTTTGGCGCCTGCCGCAGATCTCATTATTGGCGTCTCCCGCTATTCACCGATCTCGTTAAGCTTGAGCGAGAGCACCAAGGCTCGAGAATCACGCCCTGGGAACCCACTGCGTGTCCACAACTCCAGACTAAAACACTAAAATGCAAAAGGAAGTGTGCTGGCGAATGTTCAAAACGCCTCATTTAATAAAACCTGACCGTCTAAAAGACAACAAAAAGAATGTTTACCTCAGGAAATGGGTTTAAGTAGCAAGAGTCCCATTAAACAGGTGCTAGTGTGTCCTGTGCAGGAGTAAATGATTTCTTTACACTTGGTTTAAATGTGCCTGCTGTGTGGGATTGGCACCAGTACAACCACATGAGACAACTGTGTTAATGAATGACAAATTTTGTTTGTCTTGGACCAATGCCCTAACAATTTGCATATTGTTTTTCCCTGACATCGTCTTTATTTACATCTGGAATCTTTCCCCTCCCCCGCTTCACCCTCATTGTGCGGCATCCAGTTTTCTTTGATTGGGAGGGTCCATAGGGATCGTTCAATGAGATAACTTTTAATTCCGACAGTCGCCCTGACTGCAGCGATACGGTTGCTGTTACATCAACGAGGAGGCAGATGTTAGTTCAGGAAACTACCAGGGTGCATGGTGGTGGCCTGTTACCCTTGCAATAGCAATTCCACCACTGATAGAAGAGAACAATTGCATGTTGCTGTCTGTCATTGCTGCGTGTCGCAATTCATGCAAGTTGCCATTGATGCATGTCGCAATCAGTGCACATCCTATTTGGTGCATGTCATCATCGACATGTGGCAATTGGTGCATGTCATAATTTTGTACACATCAAGAAAGGTGGATGGGACATGATAAATTGCCCTTAGTGTCCAAAATTGCCCTTAGTGTTGGGTGGGGTTACTGAGTTATGGGGATAGGGTGGAGGTGTTAACCTTGGGTAGGGTGCTCTTTCCAGGAGCCGGTGCAGACTCGATGGGCCGAATATCCTCCTTCTGCACTGTAAATTCTGTGATCTATGATCAATGTACTTTGCAATCCCTGTGTACCATATTTGGTGCATGCCATCATTTTGCCTGGCTGACTGCTCAGCCTGCCCATAGGGTTCTCCCTGCACCATTGTGGGGGATGTGGACAGGCTGCCAGATACAAAAGATACGAAGGGGACAGACAGACATTAATTTAACAGCACCTCGGGCAGTGCAGTGCTGCAGTATGTGCTGAGATTATGTACCCAACTATATGGAGCGGGATCTGAACTCGGAACATTCTGGCTCAGCAACAAGGCATCTATACACTGAGCCACATCTGACACCCAGAAGACACGATTGTGGTTTGCAAGCATCAGATTAATATTTGCATTCACGTACCACTCTTTGGTGTTGAGAGCATCTAAAAGCACATCAGACGCTGGCTTGCTTTTTGAAGTGCAGTGATTGTTACGTCGGCAAACACAGTCATTCGTTCCCTGGTTTGATGTTTTTTTTTTCCCATGGTTTTGGCTGAAGAAGGAATGTTAGCCAGGTCCCTGGGAGCACTTCCTGATGTTTTTCAAGTAACTTGTGCAAATTAAAACTAAGCAGCAATAGGTGGCTTAGCTGTGCAGCCTCGCCCCATGGAGCTGGGTAACACTCTCTCTGCTAATATTGAGACAAAACTTGCTTTCATCAACTTGAACACAGCACAGAACTCTTGTGTTGCATGACTGTCCCCAAAGTTTCGGAAGTCAGGTGTCAAACTATCGGAACTCGCCATGTTTAGTGCACCAGAAGAAAGATCGATAAACATGCACACGAACTAGGGACAGGAGTAGGCCCCTCAAACCTGCCTACCAATAATGTCATTGATAGGCAACCTGTAGCTCGGAGATGGCCTTATGCGACCCATCTGGGCTCTGAGTGCGGCCCACGAGACATTTTGTTGACCGTTACCCACTGACAGGGCTGCCGCATACCGCTGATTTTCACCCGCGTAGCTTTTTTCCAACCAGTATGACTGAAGTGATTTGCACGTAAAGCGAGGACAAGTGAAGTGAGGTGCGTGCTGATTGCTCACAACATTGACTGGGAGAGTCGTGCACTCCCGCTGTGTCCAAGGGGTAAATATTTCTTGCTTTTTCCATTTGGAGTTGATGATTAGTACCACTAATATACAGATGAGAAAGCATTTTCTATATTTGGTGTGTATTAAATGTGTTTAATCTTAGTCGTGGGGTCCTGGTGAGCGAACAAGCCCGATTTCAATCTCACACCCACTGAGATGAAGGAGGGTCACACATGCAGCCCACTCACTGCCTAGGTTGCCCGTCACTGAATAAAACAATCGTTGATCTGTTTGTAACCTCAGGCCTACCCCTGTTAACCTTTTACTCCCTTGTCAAGAAACTATCTGCCTCTGCTTTAAAAATACTCAAAACTCCACTTCCAACCCTTTCTGAGGAAGTGAGCTCCAAATTCTCTGAGAGAAAATAATTCCCCCCCCTGTCTCTGCATTAAATGATAGAGCCCTTGGGCTGGATTCTCCAAAAATGGGGCCATGTCCCCACACCAGCATCAAAACGTTGGCCTTCCACTCTGGACTTTCCTTAAGAAAGGCAGCCGCTCCGTGCGACATGGTGGACTCAGCCAGCGGACCTGGACTAGGAAAGAAGGTCCCAGCGACCGCCCCCGCGCCGCTCCATATTACCGGCCCGATCACCCCCCAGGTGGCCCATAAGGCACCCCCCCCCCTCCCCCCCCCCCTCCCCCCCCACCCCGGTGCTTGATCCCCCCGTCCCCCCACCAGGGCGGCCGTGGACTGAGTACGCGCGCGACACTCGAGCGATTCTCCGAGGGCCGGAGAATCGCTTCAGCGGCACTGGGCATGATTTCCGCGTGAACACCCATTCTCCCGCCCCCACGCCGAACGCAATTTCAGCGCGGTGACTCGGAGAATCCAGCCCAATACTTTGAAACAATGACTGCCCTATAAATTTCCAGATTTTCTCATAAGGGGAAACATCTCCTCCACATCCACCCTGTCAAATGCCCTCAGGATCTCAAAGGTTTCAATCAAATTGCTTCTTCCTCTCTAAACGTCAGTGGATACAAACCAACTTTTCCTCAAAAAGTAATCATCTCATTCCTGGTATTAGTCCGGTAAACCTTCTCTGAACTGTTTCTCCTGCATTTACATCCTTCCTTAACAAAGGAGAACAATACTGTGCATTTATATAGCACCTTTTCCAACATCAGGAAAACCCAAAGCACTTTTCCGCCAATGGTGTACGTCATTAAGTTGTTGTCACAATTGTAATGTATGAAATTCAGCAGCCTACATGCGCACAGCAAGCTCCTGTAAAGAGTAAAGGGGTAACAACTAGATAGACTGTCTTATTGATACTGATTGAGGGATAAATATTGGCCAGGGAAAATGATGGGCATTGGTGTAACTTCACACCCAGAGTTAGAGATGAGTCTGCACAGGAACCAACTGTCGGGATTCTCCGCTGCCCGACGCCTATATTGTAATCGGCAATTGGGCGGAGAACCCATTCCGACACCCAAATCGGGGACGGTGCCGGTTTGACGTTGGTTTTCGAGTCCCTGCCCCCTCTGAAATGGCGCATCGGGTCGCGTGCCACATGCCATTTCAACGGCGCGGGTGCATCATCGACAGACCCTTCCGCGATATTCCGCACCAATGGGGCAAGTTCCCGACTGAGCGGTTGACATGTTATCTGGGCAGTCGGGAACCCAGTATGGCGGCTTTGGACAGTGTCCACCATTGCCACACTCGGCCAGGAGCCGGGTCGCTTGCCGGGGACTTCCACGAGGGCTGGGGGCTGGTGGGCGGTGGCCAGGGGGTGGCCCATGGGGCCGCGGATGGCAGGTCGGGTCCGCGCACAGCCGGCGCCATGTTGTACGGCGTGACCACTGCAGGTCGTTGCCATGCACATGCGCGGCACGGACCCGGCCATTCTCCGGCCATTTTCGCGTGTTTCACCCAACGCCTCAGATAGCCCCTCACCGGTCCCGGAATTGGTGAGGGTTTGCCGCCGATTTTGACGTGGTAAAACTCCTGGGAATTCTCCGTTTCAACCGGCACTTAACCACGGAAATGGAGAATCCAGCCCTTTGTCTTGGCAAATATCAGTGCTGGTGTACTTAACTTGCAGCATTGCACTATGCGAAATACTGGGCTGGACTTTGCAATGGCAGCAAAGGCTCTGCTGTCAAGCCGATAGCAGTGGTGGAGGTGGGGGGGGGGGGGGGGGGGGGGGGGGGATGGCAGAGGAGGGAGCACCCATCCTGGTTCTGCGGGCAGTGGGACCCAGAGCTGCTTTTTACCGGTGGCAATCAATTAAACGGCTTTCCGTTGGGCCTGCCGTGCCGATTAAGGATGGTGGCCTGTCCCTCAAGGCCTGTCGGCCCAATCTAAGCACGAGCAGCTCAGCGGCTTCATTAACATCACTGTTTGCCGTGGCCATTGCTGTGGTAAATGAGGTCGAAAACTTCTGGGACCAATCAGTCAGGTCCCTTTGACTGGGGGAAGTAGGTGGTACCATTGCCATGGGAAACAGACAATGCCACGTGTGAAGCTCTCTCTTGGCCCAAAGAGTGCCCAGAAAAGAAGTTCCCACCATCAGAGCCCACTGGGTGGTTACCAGGGATTCCTTGATGGTCTTTTCATGTGTCAGGCTGACCCCCTCCCCCTACCCTCTCACAGCTGTTGTTAAATTGATGTGGGAACAGGCCTTTAATGGTCCTCCTCAAAAGGTTCATTGTGGTCCAGGTGAGTGAACTTAGCATGGCCAATCCACCTACCCTGAATAT
Organism: Scyliorhinus canicula; assembly: GCF_902713615.1. Lineage (NCBI taxonomy): Eukaryota > Metazoa > Chordata > Chondrichthyes > Carcharhiniformes > Scyliorhinidae > Scyliorhinus > Scyliorhinus canicula. The sequence continues at coordinate 11,768,308 of NC_052154.1, read as the reverse complement.
CTTTGGGTTGTGGGGGGGTGGGGGGGGGGGGGGGGGGGGGGGGGGGGGGGAGACCCACGCAGACATGGGGAGAAAGTGCAAACTCTACATGGACAGTGAAGTAGGTCATCGGCCCCGTGAGGCAGCAGTGCTAACCACTGCGCCGCCATGCCGCCTGAGACCGGGATATTTCTGACATGCCACCCAAAGCCTCCCCATGTCATTTTACCAACTTTCCCTCCTCCCAGCCCACTCCCAAAGGGCTGCTAAAATTCAACACCTTCTTGCCTCAGGAAAGTTCTGGAACTACCTCTTGTGTTTCACACAGTAGAAATGTGCTGATTGGAACCACAAGTGTTTCCATCCACTGAGCGATCTGGGAAGCCATAGATCCACATTTAAACAACCGTGAAAGGTCCACTCTCGTAAAATTGCCCGCTTTACTGGGAACTGACTTCTTCCCCAACAGCAGAAAAAAGGATGATAAACGGCCTCTGGGATCAAAATCCTTTCCGTGTGGACCACTGTTGGAACGGTCAATGTGGTAGAGGCAGTGTTAACAACACAGATTCAGGCCCACACCACCTGCTTCAATTGTGCTGGGGGTGGCTTTGTGCATTGGAAGGTTTTTCTCTAAAGCAATAATATTGCGTCAAAACTACTGTCACGATCTGGACTGCAGAAGCAAACCACCCTGCAAGATGGGGTCCGTAAGTTAGTAACGAGTTGCTCAGTGTAAACATAACACTGTTGGACTGCAAGAACCAGAGCATGTAATTTTTTACAAAAGTGAAGAAATCATGTTGGACCTGTATAGAACATTGGTGAGGTCACAGCTGGAGTACTGTGTGCAGTTCTGGTCGCCACATTATAGGAAGGACGTGATTGGACTGGAAGGGGCGCAGGATGTTGCCTGGGATGGAACACTTAAGTTATGAAGAAAGGTTGGATAGGCTTGGGTTGTTTTCTCTGGAGCAGAGAAGACTGAGAGGCTACCCAATCAAGGTGGACAAGATTTTGAGAGACATGGACAGGATGGATAGGGAGCAGCTGCTCCCCTTGTTGAAGGGTCAGTTACGAGGGAACATATGTTCAAGGTGATGGGTGGAAATGAAATGAAAATGAAATGAACATCGCTTATTTTCACGAGTAGGCTTCAATGAAGTTACTGTGAAAAGCCCCTAGTCGCCACATTCCGGCGCCTGTTTGGGGAGGCTGGTACGGGAATTGAACCGTACTGCTGGCCTGCCTTTAAAAGCCAGCGATTTAGCCCAGTGTGCTAAACCAGCCCCTATAGGCAGGAGGTTCAGGGGAGATTTTTTAAAATAAATTTAGAGTACCCAATTAATTTTTTCCAAAAAGGGGCAATTTAGTGTGGCCAATCCACCTACCCTGCACATTTGCGGGTTGTGGGGGCAAAACCCACGCAAACACGGGGAGAATATGCAAACTCCACACGGAAAGTGACCCAGAGCCGGGATCGAACCTGGGACCTCGCCGTCTTGAGGCCACAGTGCTAATACACTGCGCCACCGTGCTGCCCTGGTTCAGGGGAGATTTGAGGAAAAGCTTTTTTACCCAGAGAGTGGTGACGTGCTGGGATGCACTGCCTGGGAGCGTGGTAGAGGTGGGCTGCCTCACATTGTTTAGAAAGTACCTGGATGGGCAGCACGGTGGCTCAGTGGGTTAGCACTGCTGCCTCACGGCACCGAGATCCGGGTTCAATCCCGGCTCTGGGTCACTGTCCGTGTGGAGTTTGCATGCTCTCCCCGTGTTTGCGTGGGTTTTGCCCCCGCATCCCAAAGATGTGCAGGGCAGGTGGAGTGGCCATGCTAAATTGTCCCTTAATTTGAAAAAATAAGTTGGGTACTCTAAAAAAAAATTTTTTTCAATACCTGGATGAGCACTTGGCATGTCTAATATCCGAGGCTCTGGGCAAAGTGCTGGCAAATGGGATTAGGATTGGCAGTTCAGGTGCCTTTCATGCGGCGGTGCAGACTCGATGGGCTGAAGGGCCTTTTCTGCACTGTATTTTTCTGTGATTCTGAATTTGCGCACAGCAAACTCACACAAATAGCACTATGATTGATGCACGACCTATATCTTTTTAAATTACTGGCTGGAAATGCCTAATTGACTCTTTAAAAAGACTGAAGCCACCTTCCAAAGACTTGAGATCATAGTCAAAGATGGCAACATATTTGCATCACTGGACCTTCTAATTTCCAAAACCAATAAAAGGAAGATAATCTGTGTGCAAAGTCACACCAGGAACAATTGCCTTGAAAGAGCGTGTCTCTGTTTGTCACTGTATGTGTGATTTTGGTGTGTCTGTGCCTGTGTTTGTGTGGGTGTGTCTCCGTGTATATATGTGTCTCTGTGTTTGTGACTATGTTTGTGTGAGTGTGTGTGTCTGTGTATATATGTGTTCCTGTGTGTGTTTCTGTGTTTGTGACTATGGTGTGTGTGTCTGTGTCTGTGTGTCTGTGTGTGTGTGTCTGTGTATATGTGTGTGCCTGTGTTTGTGACTATGATGTGTGTGTCTGTGTGTGTGCCTGTGTTGTGTGAATTCATGTGTCTTTGTGTGTATGTGTGTCCCTGTGTGTGCCTGTGTTTGTGAATCTGATGTGTTAGTGTCTGTGTGTTTGTGTGTCTTTGTGTATATGTGTGTCTGTATGTGTGCCTGTGTTGTGGGTGTGTGTGTATTTCTATGTTTGTACATGTGTGTGTCTGTGTGTATTTGTGTGTGTGTGTTTATGTTTGTATATGTGTGTGTCTGTGTATGTGTGTGTATATATGTTTGTAAATGTGCCTGTCTGTGTATGTGTGTCTATGTTTGTATATGTGTCTGTGTATGTGTCTGTGTGTGTCTATGTTTGTATATGTGTCTATCTGTGTATGTGTCTGTGTATGCCTATGTTTGTATATGTGTGTGTATGTGTATGTCTCCGTTTGTATATGTGTGTGTATGTGTATGTGTGTGTCTATGTTTGTATATGTGACTTTCTGTGTGTGTCCATGTTTGTTTATGTTTGTGTATGTGTGCGTTTATGTTTTTATATGTTTGTATATGTGTGTGTCTGTGTGTGTCTATCTTTGTATATGTGTGTGTCTGTGTATGTGTGTGTCTATCTTTGTATATGTGTGTGTCTGTGTATGTGTGTATCTATCTTTGTATATGTGTGTGTCTGTGTATGTGTGTGTCTATCTTTGTATATGTGTGTGTCTGTGTATGTGTGTATCTATCTTTGTATATGTGTGTGTCTGTGTATGTGTGTGTCTATCTTTGTATATGTGTGTGTCTGTGTATGTGTGTGTCTATGTTTGTATTTGTGAATGTCTGTCTGCGTGTGTCTGTTTGTATATGTGTGCGTGTGTCTATGTTTGTATATGTCTGTGTCTGTCTCTGTGTGTGAGTAAAAGCCGGAAGGTTTTCTCATTATTACTGGGTTGAGTAAAATAAAAACTATCCCCTTTGTTTTTTTTTAAATCTCAAGGAAACCTATCTGGTCCTGTGTGTTATGGTCACATGGAATTGATGAGTGCAACCATCTTTTAAAAAAGCCATGCTGTGATCAAACGAGGGGAGGTAAAAGAGGGGAGCCATTCGACACTCTCCCCAGCTGACAGTAAGATGATATTGAGCAGTTTATGTGTTTTATTGCCATTTGCTGAACAATAAAGTTTGGCCAGGATACTGGGGAGAACCTTCCTTCTGTTCCATGCAGCATCATGTAATCTTTTATTCCCACTACAGAGAGCAGATAACACCTCGGTTTAGCACCTCATTTGAAAGATGGCCGTGTTGTACTTGCCCAGTATGTGGTGGGGTGAGGTTAAGTTCATAGTGAAGTCTGTAGGCTGCTGAAACATGAACTGATCCCTGACGTTATCTTCTTAGCTATTTGGTACATTACACCATTAATGGAGCCTCATTAATGTTCTGTGCCTATTTTTAATTCCAATTTGTTGATTAAAGCAGCCTTTTAATGTGGTTGCTTTTCATAGTTTTCATTGAATTTAAAGTGCAGAAGGAGGCCATTCTGCCCATCGAGTCTGCACCGGCTCTTGGAAAGAGCAGCCTACACAAAGGTCCACACCTCCACCCCAAAACCCAGTAACACCACCCAACACTAAGGGCAATTTATCATGGCCAATCCACCTAACCTGCACATCTTTGGACTATGGGAGGAAACCGGAGCACCCGGAGGAAACCCACGCACACACGGGGAGAATGTGCAGACTCCACACAGACAGTGACCCGAGCCGGGAATCGAACCTGGGACCCTGGAACTGTGAAGCAATTGTGCTATCCACAATGCTACCGTGCCGCCCCACAATGCTACCGTGCTGCCCCATAATTATAATTTGAATTCTTACATTGGTACCAATCCCTGATTTAATTCTTAAAGCCTCATTGGCTGTACAATATTGGAAATTCTGTACACGCACTGACAGGGGGGAAACACTATTTTGTGAATCTTAGCTGAAAACCTAACCCAGTTACCAGGCTCTGCGTAGGATTTTCATTCATAAAGAGGGAATTGGCTTCAGAAGAAAAGCGATTGGCACTTATTTCTGTATTCGTGATGGGGAAAGTCCCAAAGATCCATATTGTATAATGTCCAATCATTGTTTCAGAACATTTTAACATGATTGATGCCATTTTAGCTGGAATTTTATCAGACTTGTGGAGGCAGCCATAGTTGTGGGTGGGTGGGGGGGTAGGAGTGGAGTGGGTTCGGGGAGGGCGGTGGAGTGGGGTGGGGATGGGGGTTGGCACAGCGGAGTGGGGAGGGTGGTGGAGCGAGATGGGGGGGCGGTGCAGCAGGGTGATGGGGTGGAGCCAGGTGAGAGAGTGGGGAGGGCGATTAGCATGGTGGGGACAGGGGTGAAGTGGGGTGGAGGCTGTTGGAGTGGGGTGCAGTGGAGCAGGGCCAGGGAGGGGATGGAGTGGGATGGGGGGGCGGTGCAGCAGGGTGATGGGGTGGAGCCAGGTGAGAGAGTGGGGGGGGGGGGCGATTAGCATGGTGGGGACAGGGGTGGAATGGGTTGGAGTCTGTTGGAGTGGGGTGCAGTGGAACAGGGCCAGGGAGGGGATGGAGTGGGATGGGGGGGCGGTGCAGCAGGGTGATGGGGTGGAGCCAGGTGAGAGAGTGGGGGGGGGCGATTAGCATGGTGGGGACAGGGGTGGAATGGGTTGGAGTCTGTTGGAGTGGGGTGCAGTGGAACAGGGCCAGGGAGGGGATGGAGTGGGATGGGGGGGCGGTGCAGCAGGGTGATGGGGTGGAGCCAGGTGAGAGAGTGGGGGGGGGGGGGGGGCGATTAGCATGGTGGGGACAGGGGTGGAATGGGGTGGAGGCTGTTGGAATGGGGTTGGGGTGCAGCGGAGCAGGGCCAGGGAGGGGATGGAGTGGGATAGGGAGGATGTGGACGGCATGGGGTGGGGGTGGAGCAGATGAGGGGGGTGTAGTGGACAGTAGGGGGACAGTGGAGCGGGATGTGGGGTCGGTGGAGCAGATTAGGGGTCTGGTAGAGCAGGGGGGGGCGGTGGAGGGGGGTGGGGGTGTGGTGGAGTGGGGTGGGGGGCTGGTGGAGCAGGGTGGGGGGGGGGGGGATGAAGGGTGGTGGGGGGTGTAGTGGAGCAGGGAAATGCTGTTGAGATGGTATCAGGTGCCCATCCTGTTCCTGGCCTGTGTGTGCTTTTCATGGAGTCCAGCAACTATTTGATAGACCACCTACTTGGCCCAGATGGGTTGTCAATTCAAGTATTTGAAGGCATAATTAGTCCCTTTTCTGGCACGGCATTGAAATTTTACCAAATACATGTGAAGAGTCCAGAAACGCATTGGAGTGAAGCTTTGCGATTGTGGGTCAGAGTGTTTGTATAATGACATAAAGACACCAATTACTCATTAGAGATTGGGTGAACACATTGTGGGTTCTTTATTTAGACAAAGCGCATGAGAACATTTATACAAATTACGTATCAAATATTGTTTGATGATGTTCGTGTGAAGTGACTGAAGATAGTTTGTTTTATGAAGTGGCTTCTTTGAACCGCAAGTTGCTGTTATTGTTGGGCAACGAAACAGGAAAAAAACTCAGGAACAATAAGATGGGGCGGGGGTGTGGGTGGTGGGGGATTGGGAGTAGCTGTGGAAAACTGGCCACCAACTACCTCAGGCAATCAGAACCAGTCCAGGAAAGTGCACTGAGTGCGTTTGTATGTTATCTATTAATTCACTTAGCTTCTGTATAATGTGTTAATGCTGTTTGCCTGCAAGCCAAAAAAAAAATACTCCTGGAGTTCAGGTCCGCTCATGAAACTGCTAAATTTACTGCTCTGTTGGTTTAATGCCTAACGTACTTCCCAGTGTAATATGCACCTGTGAACTTTCCAGTTACTATTCCTGATCTTTCCCAGATAAACAAGGTGGCAGCCAAAATAACTTTCAAAAACTCCTTACGTGATTTAATTGCTTCGTTTGCAGGTTTTGTTTGACCAGCCAATAATAAAGACAAAATTAAAATTCTTGCGGGAAACAGAGTGTACAGTGATCATGTGCACCTTCTCTTAACTCATTGCATGGAATTTACAGCACAGATTGAGCTATTCATTTCTTTGCCAGGGATTATGCTCGAATGTGAACCTCTTGCCGCATTATGGGCTCGGTTTTCCAGCTCCGCCTCCTCCCATTACAGGCGTGTTTTCCAATGGCGGAGTCGGCTTTGGGCGGGATCTTATGGTCCGACCGAAGTCTACAGCGTTATGCATGGCTCGCCCGTCCCGCCGACGGTGGGTTGGGGGAGTGATTCACCTTCAATGGGACTAGAATGTCCCACCGGCGAAATGGGCCGGAAAGTCCCACCTTATATTTTTTCACTCCCCCAGCATATACTCTCTCTCTCATGCACTTTTCTAACTTCACCTTTAATTTGTCTCAACCACATCATTTGTTAGCAATGTCCATGGTCTCACCAAAGCAAAGCAAACTTACTTGAATTTCTAACCAGGTTTATTATTGACTATCTTACGTTGACGACCTTTGGGTTTGTCTTCACGAACAAGTAGAAACATCTTTTCATATAATTATTCTTTAATGGGATGTGCGTGCAGCTGCCTAGGGCAGCATTTTCATTGCCCTTTAGAAGATGATGGCGAGCCACCTTCTTGAAGCGCTGCAATCCTTGGTATGTAGGTACACCCTCTGTGCTGTTAGGGAGGGCGTTCCAGGATTTTGACCCAGTGACAGTGAATCAGGTGTGGGTGTTCCTATGGATATGCTCTCTTTGTACCTCAAGGTTGTGCTGCTAGAAAGGACCTTGGTGAATTGCTGCAGTGCATCTTATATCTGTTTCACACTACGTACCATCTGTGCGTTGGTGATAAAGGGAATGGATATGGAAGGTGTTGGATTGGGTTCCAATCAAGCGGCCTTCTTTTATACAGGATGATGTTGAGCTTATTGAGTTTTGTTGGAGCTGCACTTCTCCAGGTAATGGTGAGTATTCCATCACACTCCAGTCCTTTGCCTTGTAGATGGCGGATAGGCTTTGGAGAGTTAGGAGGTGAGTTACTCTCCACAGAATCCCCAGCCTCTGACCTGCTTTTGTAGCCACAGTAATTATATGGCTGAGTCCAGTTAAATTTCTGGTCAATGATAATCCCTAGGATGTTGATAGTGGGGGATTCAGCAATGGTAATTCCATTAAATGTCAAGGGGGATTGGATTCTCTCCTGTTGGAGATGGTCATTGTCTGACACCTGTGCAATGCTAATATTCCTTCCTATTTATCAGCCCAAGTCTGATTGTTGTCCACGTCTTGTTGCATTTGGGAATGGCTGGTTCAGTAGCTGAGGAATCTCACATGGTGCTGAGCATTGTTCAGTCATCAGTGAACATCTCCATCTCTGACATATGATGGCAGGACAGTCATTGTTGTAGCAGCTGAAGATGGTTGGTCCCAGGACACTACCCTGAGGATCTCCTGGTGATGTCGTGTGATTGAGATGATTGGCCTCCAACAACCACAATCACCTTCCTTTGTGCCAGGTATGACTCCAACCTGGAGAGTTTTCCCCTTTATTCCCATTGACCCCAGTTTTGCTAGGGCTCCGTGACACCACACTCAGTCAAATGCTTTCTCAAAATGTCCGTTCATATCTCATTTTAAGGAATTAACCTCAGTTAGCAGCTAAAAGCAATGGGGGGGGGGTTAGTTAATTAATTGTTTTCGGGTTGAGGAAGGGATTGTTAAATGTTAGTTAAATGTGTGTAATGTAATTTATGTAAAAAGGATTTTGAAAACGCTAATAAAAATATTTATTTTAGAAAATGTTAAGGGAGGTCTGTTATATATTCAAGTAATGCCTGGTAGACCACCATGTGATCTGTAGTGACATCAGCTGAGAGTTTTTCTGTAGAAGCAACATCTCTTAAGAAATCCTGCACCGTGTTTCTATGAACACAGGTCGTGGCACCTCTACTTCTTTTCTCTTTGTGCTCAACAACAAAAATATAACAGAAGACAAAACTGGCGATGAGGATTCAGGACATAAGCAACCATTGATGAAGATTTGGGATGGAAAGAATTATCAACAGGTTTATGGCAAGAAAAAAAACTATTTAAACCCTCGGAAGTCGTCAACAATTCACCTGATTCTCCATGGATGGGCCACGATAAAATTACCCCTTAATTGGAAACTTTCTTTAAAAAATACGTTTTAAAGAAGTCAGAGTTATTGGTCCACTACAATCCAAAGCCGAGGTTACAGTTTGCTTGTGACGCAACGCCCTAGGGGGTTGGCACAGTTGTCTTGCACACAGAGACCTCAGGAGAGGAACGACCAACAGCATTTGCCTCAAGAACACTCACTAGCGCAGAATCGAATTATGCTCAGCTGGAAGAAGATTTTTCTTTTAATTTGGAGTACCCAATTATTTTTTCCAATTAAGGGACCACTTAGTGTGGCCAATCCGCCTATCCTGCACATCTTTCATCCTTAGGTTGTGGGGGTGAAACTCACACGGACACAGGGAGAATGTGCAAACTCCACACAGACAGTGACCCAGGGCCGGGATTCGAACCCGGGTCCTCAGCACCATAGGCAGCCAAGCTAACCACTGTGCCACCGTGCTGCCCAGCTAGAAGATTTGAGCATAATTTTCAGCATGCGAAGGTTTCACCATTACTTTTATGGACCTCGTTTGGCATTTTCGACTGGATCATCAATCCTTACCTACAAATCTTTGGGCTGGATAAAGTTTTTTCTTCTTTAGCAGCTGGTCAAACACAGAGATGGCCTTTCCTATCATCGGTACATGATTCTGATGTCCAGTATTGTAAATCAGACAGCACGGAAAGGTGTATGCTTTATCCAGACTGCTGTTACAAGTCAAAGAAGGTCCTGAAGTTAAACAAGAATTAGAAGAAAATTTTGTAAATATCTTATCTATCTCACGAGGATAATGTACCTGTGACTTTATCTCAAGTACAGAGGTATACAAGAGGTATACAAGAGCCGTTCCAGTGATGTAGAATGTTATGGATATGATCCTGAAAGATAGTTAAGAGGTGCGCATCGGAAGAATCCAGACCTCGAGCCTTACATCCCGAGAAGGCTTGAGTTGACTGTCCAGAGTGGTGTTCTGTTATGGGGAATTTGAGTGATTATTCCTCCCTGTTTGTGTAGCAGAATCCTTAATCAGCCACATGAAAGACATCCTGATGTGGTGAGGATGAAGCAGCTGGCACGGGATTAGATTCCCAAATTAAGGCGAAGGTGGGCCAATGCCAATCCTGCACTACACTAAGAAACATTCCACCTCTGCAACCCTTACATCTGTGAGATTGGCCGACGCAACCAATTCAGAGAATACACATAGACTACACTGGTCCAATTGAGGGGTGCATATTCCTAGTGATGGTTGGCGCACACTCCAAATGGCCAGAATTTGCAATCATGAAATCCACGATAACCGAACAAACCATTGAGTGACTGGGTAAGATATTCGAAAGGTTCGGAAGCCTGGAACAAGTTGTAAGTGATAATGGGACTCGATTTACATCAAAAGAGTTTGAAGATTAAAGGGGATTGCTATTCAACATATCAAATATGCTCCATATCACCTGTAACACCCAAACACGCAGTTAAGGCATCAAGACATCAAGGCTCTTTGCCAAGATTTATTAACAATTTTCTAATGTCATAAAGAAATTCCACACATACAACAACACAGAACTCACCAGGGATACCACTCTTCAAGAGGAAATTCAGTTCACAATTCAACTTCTTGGTACTACCTGACACTTTGGAAATAGTCAAATAGCAGCAACAAGCACAAATTGCTCGGAGAGAGCAAAACTCCGAGTAGAGTCTTCAACCCGGGAAAACGAGTTTTAGCTGGGAGCTATACAACAAGTGAAAACTGAAAAAAGCGACGTCTTAAAGACCAATTACTAGCTTTATGAGTCTTCACCAGAAGAATTCAGGTTGGAGTGTGTGGACAGTGATACGCCAGGACTGAGCTCTACTACAGAAGAAATTCCCGAATCTGTCATTGCAGAATCTTTCGTACCAACAGAGGCAGAGACTGAGTCAGGAAGACAGTTCCGTGGTCTAGAAGAGCCAGGTTTCCTGAATGTCGAATATTACCTAAGACTCAGTCAGTCGGCTTGCTGCAGAGCCACTCTCGGTGATGGGCGTTGAAGTCCCCAACCATCCTCAACCACCCTCAGTGCTTCTGTCAACTGGTATTTATTATGGAGGAGTACAAATTCATCAGTTCAGGGGTTGGGATGGGATGAAGGAAACTATCATGTGAGAGTACCTTGAACAAATAGGTGTTTATAAATGGGTGTGTATATAAATGTCTGTAGTGAGAGTACCTTTAAGATATGGTGTTTATTACTGCAGTGATGTCAGAGAGTGGATGGAGCTGTGCTGTCTGTCAGCTTTTTACTTCCGCTTTAGGCTTTTTGCTGCAGGGTGGGTTTGGTTTCATTTTAGTTTTGGAGAAGCCGCAATCACAGCAGGATGTGTGTGAGTCTCTACAAGCTTATGAATGTTCATTTGCTGATTTCAACATGGCAACTGCTCTCAATAGCAAATTTAAACCTGATCTTTGTGTTAAAAGGTGTTTCTTTTGTCTTCTGAATGTTGTTTGGGAATTTAGTAAGGATTACTTAGTGTTGTATTCTTTGGGGGTTGTATTTGAATTGATGGTCGCTAAGATGTTTACTGTATGTTTTAAAAAGGTTAACTTGAGTTCATAGACTAAACATTGTTTTGCTTTAAAAAATACTTTTCCATTTCTGCTGTACCACACCTGCAGAGTGGGCCGTGTGCTCCTCTTACCACAATCTATTAAAAGTTATGGGTCAGGTGAACTCCATGATACACTTTGGGGTTCTCTAAACCCCGGCCCATGAGAAAACAATAGGTTCTAATCAGGAGGTTTCCTTGCCCATGTTTGTCCTGATGTCATGAGATCTCATGGGGTCCAGAGTCGATATTGAGAACTCCCATGCAGTTCCCCCCTGACAGAAATTATGCCACCTTAGTCCTACCGGTGGTTAGCACAGTTTCTTCACAGTTCCAGGGCCCCAGGTTTGAATCCTGGCTTGGGTCACTGTCTGTGCAGAGTCTGTACGTTCTCCCCGTGTCTGCGTGGGCTTCCTCCAGGTGCTCTGGTTTCCTCCCACAGTCCAAAGATGTGCAGGTTAGGTGGATTGGCTATGTTAAATTGCACTTAGTGTCCAAAAAAGGTTGGTGGGGTTACGGGGATAGGGTGGAGGTGTGGGGTTAGTGTGGCGGTATGGGCTTAGGTAGGGTGCTCTTTCCAAGGGCTGGTGCAGACTCGATGGGCTGAACGGCCTCCTTCTGCACTGTAAATTCTATGATTCTATGACAGGTGATGGTGGGCCCTGGGACATTGTCTGCAAGATATGTTGTCATTTCATAGCGGTTCCAATTTTGGCACAAGCCACCAGATGTTAGACAGGAGGATGTTAGACGTTTAGGGATCGCGAGGGTTAGGTTTGTAATTGCCATTTCTGGTGCCTCGGTCAATGCCGGGTGACCATGTGGTTTCATTCCTTCTTGTAGGCTTCCCAATGGTTTGGTACTACTCAGTGATTTGCTCGGGCATTTAAGAGTCAACTACATTACTGTGGATCCTGAGTCACATGTAGGCAGACCAGGTAAGGACGACAGACTTCCTTCCCTGAAGAGGACGAGTGAACCAGATGGGTTTTTATGACAATTGACAATGGCTTCATGATCGCTATTTTATTGGCAATCTTTTTAAATCCCAGTTTTATTAACTGAATTTAAATGCTGCCAGCTTACCATGGTAGATTCAAGCTCATGCTCCTATTGGTCTGGGCTTCTGGGTTAACCAGTGACACCGCCTTTCTAATCTTCTCTATGTCACGTTTGAACCACCATACCTTGCACCTGCTTTTCACCAACATTGAGGGAGAGGAGCCTCACAATGTTTATGTCACAATGGGGCATCGGCTGGCTAAAAACAAGAAAGGTTTGCGGTGAAATAGCACTTTACAGAACCACATTGATGTCTCAATGCATTTTGAAGTACTTTTTGAACTATAATCACTGTTTTAAGGAAATGTTGCAGACAGTATTTGCACAGCCATCTCCTCCAAATAGCGACGTGATAATGTCCAGACAATTCTGTTTTCTCTGATGTTGGCTGGTACTTTGCCAGACTGGTGGATGTCTCATTTACCCGTCAGCGAACTGGAAAAGAATCTCTGGTGCTCTTGTGTGTGATGTCCAAGGAAATCAAGTGCCCATCGGGCACTTAAATGGCCACCGTTGGGCCTTCTCTGTGATTGGGTCCCCAGCGGTGGAAGCACTGTCCACTGAGCAGCCAATCAGAGGTTGGCAGCTTCTCATGCCAATCATGGTACCAGAGGAAGCATTGGCAACTGGTAGCAATGCAGAGGTCAAGGAACTCTGTGGGTCCCTAGAACAAAGATTTGTGGTTGCAGGAGATGAAAAGGTGTATGGGTCAGAAACAATTACGGATGGCTTTTCGTGCCCCCCCCCCCCCCCCCCCCCCCGGCTTCCCACCAAGGTCAAAATGGCTGATAATCTTCCCCCCACCCACAGCAAACCCTGCAGCTTTTGTTGGGTGGTCTTCTGAGTGTTTGGGAAGGATGTGTGACTCCCGCTTAAACACTGTGTCACCACTAAATTGCGGTGGGCTCAGGGATAGTGGGCTCATTAGTCATGGGCAAGGCACAATTGTGGCCACTTAAATGCCTGAAGGGCAATTGATTCTATCAGGTCTCTCCCACAAGACTGAATGGAGCACTGTATTGTGTACAGTTCTGGTCACCATATTATGGAATGGAAGTGGTTGCACTGGAGAGGGTGCAGAGGAGATTCGCCAGGATGTTAATAATAATAATATTATAATAATCTCTTATTGTCATTTGTAGGCTTCAATGAAGTTACTGTGAAAAGCCCATAGTTGTCACATTTCGGCGCCTGTTCGGGAATTGAACCCGCGCTGCTGGCATTGTTCTGCATTTCAAGCCAGCTATTTAGCCCACTGTGCTAAACCAGCCCCTGTTACCTGGGGTGGAGAGTTTCAGCTATCAAGAGAGACAGGATAGGCTGGGGTTGTTCTCCCTGGAGCAGAGAAAGCTGAGAGGGGACGTGATTGAGGTGTATGAAATTATGAGGGACATAGGCCGGGATTCTCCCCTACCCGGCGGGGTGGGGGGTCCCGGCGTAGCGGAGTGGCGCCAACCACTCCGGCGCCGGGCCTCTCCAAAGGTGCGGAATTCTCCACACCTTAGGTGCTAGGCCCCCGCCGGAGTGGTTGGCGCCACGCCGACTGGCGCCAAACCCAGCGGCAACGGCCTTTGACGCACGCCGCCCGGCGTCGGGGCTGGCCGAAAGGCCATCGCCGGTTCAGGCAAGCGCCGGTGCGTCAGCGGCTGCTGATGTCACCACCGGCGCAAGTGTGGTAGGGGGATCTCTTCCGACACTGCCATGGTGGAGGCCGTGGCGGCGGCGGAAGAAAAAGAGTGCCCGCCCGCCGATCGGTGGGCCCCGATCGCCCCGCACCCCCCCTCCAGGACCCCGGGGGCCCGCTCGCGCCGCCAATCCCGCCAGCACCAGAGGTGCTCCAACTCCCGCTGGCGGGAGAGGCCTGTCAGCAGCAGGACTGCGGCCCATCGCGGACCAGAGAATCGCCGCGGGGGGCACGCCGAACGGCGCAGGGGGCACGCCGATCGGCATGGCGCGGTTCCCGCTCCCGCCAATTCCCGGGTGGTGGAGAATTCTGGCCACGGCGGGGGCGGGATTTACGCCAGCCCCGGGCGATTCTGCGGGGTTTCGGAGAATTCCGCCCCTAATCTCCACTCACCGGGGAGCCTACATCCCGCCACCAGTCGTCAGGAATTCCACGCCAGTCCCTTCCACTCTCCAATTTAATTGAGGGAGGTTTTACTGCCACCAGGAGGCACTAACGCACAAACTAATGGATGTGCTGGCCTTGGAAAGGGTCCAGAGGAGGATCACAAGAATGATCCCAGGAATGAAGAACTTGTCATATGAGGACCAGCTGAGGACTCTGGGTCTGCACTCGTTGGAGTTTAGAAGGATGAGGGGGGATCTTATTGAAACGTACAGGATACTGAGAGGCCTGGATAGTGGAGAGGATGTTTCCACTCGTGGGAGAAACTAGAACAAGAGGACATCATCTCAGACTAAAGGGACAATCCTTTAAAACAAAGATGAGGAGCAATTTCTTCAGCCAGAGTGAATCTGTGGAACTCTTTGCCACAGAAGGCTGTGGAGGCCAAATCAATAAGTGTCTTTAAGACAGAGACAGATAGGTTCTTGATTAATAAGGGGATCAGGGGTTATGGGGAGAAGGCAGGAGAATGTGGATGAGAAAATATCAGCCATGATTGAATGATGGAGCAGACATGATGGGCCGAATGGCCTAATTCTGCTCCTGTCTTATGGTCTTATAGTCTCTCCCTCAATGACGGGCCCAGCCGCTATGTTCCCTGATGAAAAGGGCTGCAATCGTGCCTGTTGATCGAGAGAGAAATATTGACAAGGGCATTGGGACAACTGCCCTGACGACCAGAATAGTGCCATAGGACCTTAGTTTAACATGTCATCAGAGGCAGCTATGCGACAGCGAAACGTTCCTTTAAGAGCTGACTGGAGTTCATGATTTTGTTGAAGTGTCAGGCCTCAATGTTTATGCTCAATCCTTGGAGAAAGACTTGAGCCCAGAAGTTTTTGATTTATGGACAGGAATGCTACCCACTGATCTGAAGCTGCCACTGACAGCGAAGCAGTTAATGGGCGGTATTCTCCGACACACCCGCCAGGCCGGAGAATTGCCGGGGGCCGGCGTGAACCCCGCCCCCGTCGGCTGCCGCATTCTCCGGCGCTGGGGTTTTGGAGGAGGCGGGAATGGTTGGCGGCCTCTAGCAGCGGCTCCCCTAGTGATTCTCCGGCCCGCGATGGCCCGAGCAGCCGCCCATTTTCGGCCGGTCCAACCGCCGTAAATTAGACCTGGTACTTACCGGCGGGACTTGGCTCTGCGTGCGGCCTCCGGGGTCCTTGGGAGGGCATGGGGTGATCTGGCCCCGGGGGGTGCCCACAAGGTGGCCTGGCCCGCGATCAGGGCCCACCGATCCGCGGGCGGGCCTGTGCCATGGGGGCACTCTTTCCCTCCGCACCAGCTGCTGTGGACGTCTGCCACGGCCGGCGCGGAGACAAACTCCCCTGCGCATGCAGTGGGAAGACGCCGGCAGACGCTGGCACTCCCGCGCATGCGGCAACTCGTGCCGGCCGGCGGAGGCCCTTCGGCGCCGGGATCCTCCGCTTCGCCGGCAAGGCACCCACGCCCGCTGGTTTCCCGACGGCGTGGGGTGGCCACAATGGGGAAACACCATTGGCCAGCTGCGTGAGCGGAGAACCCCAATGCTGGCGGGGGCGCACCGCGCAGGAAAACGTGGCTGGCGGCCGGAGAATCCGCCCAAGGTACTGTGACGTGATCTTCTCTCGTCCATTTGAAAAATGGAAAGAAACGAGACTCTCACGGCCTCGTCGAAGGGCACATCGAGCAGGAGATAGGCAGAGATGTAAGGGGAGGAAGGTGAAACCAGGTTCAAAGAGAACAAAATTCTAAAATATTTATTCCGCAGGCAAGATAGGGGTGTAGCAAGACAAAGCAGAGAATCTTTCAGGGCAGACTGGTAATGACTGTGAAAGTTTGGTCTCTGATTGAGCTACGATCCAGACAGAGGGGCAGTGAGAGGGCACAAAACCGGGAGAAATGTCTGAAGCCGACTGCCGATGTTGAAGAACAGTTTTGTACGAAGGCCATGTCCCTTTTAAGCACCTGGCACTGAACTGTTTCCAGCTCCATGTGTTCAAACAGGAGTCAACATTTTATTTTCTGACCTGTAAACAAATATCACAGAGCAACCTTTATCCTATTATTACAGATTATTTGAAGCTGGATGAAAGCTGAATGAAATACCTAATTAAAAATATTATTTACACTTTGTAGTATGTTTCACATAACTTTATAGTTTTTAATTTGTATCCATATAAAACCACATAAAATATAACATGTCTCGCCTTGAAACAATTGTTTCTTACCCTTGAAACGAAATCTCAAGAGCCACGACAGATAAAATTTGTTTCGAGATTTTCACCCTGTCTAACTCTCCATGTCCTTGTTTCTGAATTTTACCAGACTGTGGAGGTGAATTTATAACTTTGTGCTTCTGACTGGAAATGGCATCTCAGGTAGTTTTGACCGTGTAGTTTGTAATTGTCTGTTTATCAGTTGAGTCACGTAGGCAAGGATCTTACCCAGGGAGTGACTGGGAGGCAGGAGGGGTCGTAAATCCAGGGTAGGAGGGCATAGAATCATAGAATTTTCAGTGCAGAAGGAGGCCATTCGACCCATCGAGTTTACACCGGCCCTCGGAAAGAGCACCCTATCCAAGCCCACATCTCCACCCGTTCCCCACACCTCCACACCGCCACCCAACCTCATAATCCCAACTAACCTTTTTTGGACACTAAGGGCAATTTATCATGGACAATCCACCTAACCTGCACATCTCTGCACTGTGGGAGGAAACCGGAGCACCCGGAGGAAACCCCCGCAGACACAGGGAGAACATGCAGACTCAGACAGTGACCCAAGCCGGAATCGAACCTGGGACCCTGGAGCTGTGAAGTAATTGTGCTAACCACTGTGCTACCGTGCTGCATAGGATTGCAGGACTAACTGAAGCCCTAAAATGGCCCATTAAGTGCCAGCTGATGGCCTCTTCCTCCCCCCACTTGTATTTTACCAGCAGCAAGAGCGTGGCCCTTTGCCATGGGGTGGGACTGCCAGGTGTACCCTGGCAGCCACCAGCACTCAGAGGTGGGCCCTCCCGATCAGGTCCTCCTGATCGGCGCTCTCTCCCCACCCCCCACACTGTGACGAAGATTTCCCACGTGACAACCTACGACCCCCACCCCGTGCCCCAACCACCTCGCCAGCCCCTACCTTACCTACTTATCTGGGTGCCATCCGTGATATTAACTGTAGACTTGGACCTTTTCCCAAGGATTTTTCTCACCATCAAATTCACAGCTGCTGTTTTGACTGAACGTTGTTTTTTTTTCCCCCGTGATTCGCCACTGCAAAGCAAAGTTTTGTAAATTGTTTAAAAAGGGAAACTCTCCTTAGAGTATTGACACTGATTACCCTCGAACTACAAGCCGGGACAATGGATGGCCTTACACCTGGAATGGTCAGCGAGGTGGAAATTGACTGACAGACAGCGTACATCTGAGAAGTCCCATCGAGGATGTGTAAACAGCCGGAGTTCTGGGAAGTTGACAGATTTTGTAAAGTCTGGGAGAAAGGCTGATAAAGACTCACAGTTGTTCAGATCATATTTTGGGAGAGTCTGAACAAGTCTTTAAAAGACTGGAATGGAGCCAGTAGTTTGGCTTAAATGGATACTGCTGCCAGGATTGGCTGCTGCAGTCAGAGGGGATTCACAGAATTGTTGAGGTATCGAAGGAGGCCATTCAGCCCATCATCTCTGTGGCTCTCCAAGCAAGCATTATTGCTGAGTGCCTTTTCCATGTATACTTGCACATTGTTCCTATGCAAGCAATCATCTACTGCCCTCCTGAATGCCTCGATTGAACCTTCCTCCACCACACTTCCAGGCCGCGCATTTCAGACACGGATCATTCGTTGAACCCGGATCCTCAGCGCCGTGAGGCAGCAGCGCTAACCACTGCACCACCGTGCCGCCACAAGGTTTCCGTATCTACTCCGTCCAACCCTCTCATGATGTTGAACATCTCTGTCAAATCTCTTAGCTTTCTTCTCTCGCGGAGAACAATCTCAACCACTCCAAAATTACTCTCACAACTGAAGATTTCATCCCTGGACCCATTCTTGTAAACTTCTTCTGTAGTCTCTCTATTGCATTCACATCTTTCTGATAATGTGGCATCAAGAACTGTACACAATATTCCAGCTGAGGTCTAACTACTGTCTTGTGTGAGTTTAGCAGAACCTCCTTCCTCTTGTACTCTTTGCTCCTATTAATAAAGTCCAGGATATTGTATGCTTCATTTGCTGCTCTCCCCATCTGTCCTGCCACTTTCACTAATTGATGCACATATATACCCAGGTCCCTCTGCTTCTGCACCCTTTTTGAGATTTTTACCCCTTATTTTATATTGTCTGTCCATGCTTTTTCGACCAAAATGCATCACCTCACACTTCTCCGCATTGAACTTCATCTGCCACCAATCTGCCCATTCCACCAACTTGTCTATGTCCTTTTGAAGTTCTACACTGTTCACTTCACACTTTACAATACTCCCAAGTTTTGTATCGTCCACAGACTTAGGTTATTGAAACTTGGTAATGTGTCCATCAAGGGGGAATTTTACCAATTTTACCAATTTATGGTGCTGTCATGGTGTAGACCAACTTAAGTCTATTGGGCAGTGCCAGGTTGCCAGGAGGAATGCCACGGTACTACTCTGCCCTGTCCATAACCACCTGTGGGGCTCCAATGGCCTGCAATATCCCCGAGGTGCCATCGTGCCTGGCCCACGATTGTGACAACCAGAGCTAAACGGCGCCCAGTTGAAAGTACCCGATTTGGGCCTCACCCCCCTGATTCATGCGTTATGTTCTATAGACTCTCCAAATTTAAGGGCATTTAAGTGGTCACTGGATAGACATATGGATGAAAATGGAATAGTGTAGGTCAGATAGGCTTCAGATGGTTTCACGGGTCGGCGCATCATCGAGGGCCGAAGGGCCCGTACTGCGCTGTAATGTTCTATGTTCTATGTTCATCCACGCGCTGGCCACGATGCGGTGGGCAAATCACACCTCACGTCTTCCTTTAACAGCAAACAAAAAAAAGCCACACAGCGTGTACAAATAAAATGCCTTGGTTAAGATCTCAAAAAGCGAAAGCCCTGAGCTGGATTATTCATTGAGTGGTATCTGGTGTCCTCTATACTGTGTGGGATCAGAAGACAGTATTGTAGTGAGGGTCTGCTGATCAGCAACAGAAACACAGCAACAGTTAGTGACTGATGCGTGTGGGTTCTTCTCCCTTTCAATACCTCCAATGATTAAAATTATTAACTTGTGACATACCTGTGGATAATCACATCTGTCATTCTACATTAATTGCATAATAACTGCAAAAATGACAAGTATGCAATGCATGGAGACTTCAGCACGGCTTTTGATAACATTGGCAGGAATTATAATGCAGGTTATTTGAATTGGAACCCTGTGATTAAGCACCATTATCATTCTTCAGCCTATACATTCACTTTACCATAGAAGTAAAAATAACATCTGACTTTTCGGAATAAAGGATCCAAAGGAAACAGAATGCGATGGTTCAGCTATAAATTAAATGGTGTTTCCGATGGGAGGGAAATTGGATAAGGCCTGTTAGCAAGTCTCAACGTCCTGATCGCAATTGTCCCAAGCCTGGTGAAAGTGAGGCAAGCTAACTTTGTGTTGTCTGCCTGTGGTCCAGAGCCCAACACTAACCACGCTGCCAAGTGGTTTCAGCTTCATGCTCAGCCCCTGCCCATTGCGGATAGGCACCAGTCAACACTCACCTGCCCTTCTTCAAAAGGGCATTCTGGCTGGAGCAGGTGCTGGAAGTGCCTGGGAAAGATGTTCTGAGAAAGAAGAAACCAGAGCAATTGAGCAGCCGCCAGGTCCTCCCAGGGGTGGCATTAGTGCAGCCTGTGAAAAAGAGGGGAGACGCCATTCAACCCCAGGCAAGGAGGTAAACACTGAGAAGGGATGGGGAGCCAGCAGACACACATTGACGTCAATGCCTGCATCTGACTCCAAGCACCTCATTCAAGGGCAGGAAAACGTTCAACGACCTCACACGAGTGTCAAAGTCAGTGAATGCATTTTCACATACCATCTTCAACCGACTGCGCTACCAACTTCACTCATTGCTCAAGGCAGCACAACCCCATCGCCCATCCATCAGTAATCGCTAGCCTTTCATGTGCTCCACTGCACCCTTACACACTTCCCAACCCTGCCAACCACCCACCCACATCACACAGTTTCCACAGCTATGACTGACCCAGACGCATTGTAACACACCCCAATACACTCCCCTTTTTGTTGCAGAACTAGGTTGCAGTGCCTGCCTGAGAGTGTGCTTGACATTATTGGTGTGACTGCCACTATTGTTGCTATTTGTGCCACTATTCGTGGCAACTATTGTTGCTGAAGCCAGCCAGGATGTTGCTGCCTTATCCAATTCCTGAATCCCACTTCACCCTCGTCCCGAAATCTGGCATGCAGACCAAGGTGCAGATGGCGTAACAATGTGTTGAATTCTTGCCACCCACCCTCCCCTTCCTCAGCCACACTCTCCCCTTCTGCGGTTATTCTTTTAGATGCACAAGAGCTGTCAACTGGCCTGAGAGATGAAGGCCAGGGGAAGGACTCAGTTCTGAAGAAGAAGCCCCATCACTTGACCTGACATTCGCAACCTGCGGCTCCAGGGGCTGGGATCGCACATACTTTAGAGGGTAGTATCAAGGTAGGAACTGCACATGATGCTTTGAGGGGAGGTAGTGGTTTTGTCACTGGGCCAATAATGCAGAGCCCCAGCAGAGAATCCCACCGCAGCAGATGGTGAAATTTGTATTCAATAAAAATCTAATGCTGACCTTGACCATGGTTGTTGTAAAACCCCACTGGTTCACAAATGCCCTTTAGAGAAGGAAATCTGCCATCCTTACCCGGTCTGGCCTACATGCGACTGCAGAAGCGTGGATAACTCTTAAGTATCCTCTGAAATGGGTAAGCCACTCAGCTCAAGGACAACTAGGAATGGGCAATAAATGCTGGCCCAGCCGACGATGATTATATCCTACGTGTGAATTTTAAAAAGAGATTGTCGGACACAAATGGACTGCAGCCAGGTCAGAGGTGAAGCCAGGTCAGGGGTGAAGCCAGGTCAGGGGTGAAGCCAGGTCAAGGGTGAAGTCAGGTCAGGGGTGAAGGATAGCTTGTTGCCAGTTCACCAATGGCAAAGTCACAGATGAGTTCTTGTGCAGGGGACTCAGGATAAGGATGTGGGTGGGTTGGCACATAGGAAACGACTGATGGACATGGACACCAAATTGCCTTGGACTGGATTGGATTTGTTTATTGTCACGTGTACTGGGCTACAGTAAAAAATATTTTCCTGCATGCAGCTCAGACAGATTATTTAGTACATGAAAAGAAAAGAAAATTCATAATAGGGCAACACAGGGTACACAATGCAAATACCAAGACACTGGCATCGGGTGAAGCATACAGGAGTGTAATATTAATCAGCTCAGTCCATAAGAGGGTCATCTGGGAGTCTGGTAACAGCGGGGAAGAAGCTGTTTTTGAATCTGTTTAAGCATGTTCTCAGACTTTTGTATCTCGTGCCTGATGGAAGAAGTTGGAAGAGTGCGTAAGCCGGGTGGGAGGGCTCTTTGATTATGCTGCCCGCTTTCCCAAGGCAGCGGGAGGTGTAATAGAGTCAATGGATGGGAGGCAGGTTTGTGTGATGCATTGGGCTGTGTTCACGATTCTCTGAAGTTTCTTGCATTCTTTGACTGAGTAGTGGCCATACCAGGCTGCGATGCAGCCAGATAGGATGCTTTCTATGGTGCTGCTGTAAAAGTTAGTAAGAGTCAGTGTGGACATAGAACATAGAACATAGAACAGTACAGCACAGAACAGGCCCTTCGGCCCTCAATGTTGCGCCGAGCCATGATCACCCTACTCAAACCCACGTATCCACCCTATACCCGCAACCCAACAACCCCCTCCTTAACCTTACTTTTATTAGGACACTACGGGCAATTTAGCATGGCCAATCCACCTAACCCGCACATCTTTGGACTGTGGGAGGAAACCGGAGCACCCGGAGGAAACCCACGCACACAGGGGGAGGACGTGCAGACTCCACACAGACAGTGACCCAGCCGGGAATCGAACCTGGGACCCTGGAGCTGTGAAGCATTTATGCTAACCACCATGCTACCCTGCTGCCGAGTTCCCTTAGTTTCCTGAGGAACCATAGGCGCTGTTGTGCTTTCTTGGTGGTAGCGTCGATGTGGGTGGACCAGGCAGACTTTTGATGATGTGCACACCTCGGAACTTGAAGCTGTCAACCATCTCCACCTTGGCCGCATTGATGCAGGCAGGGGTTTGTCCTACCCAGGCGGCTGCTGTCACGGACCAGGAGCATATAGCTTCGAGCTTGGAGCATCTTGGATGAACACAACTCCAACTTGGCGCAGGGCTCATTACTGAGCTCAGAGCCCATTTTTTGCAGTGTGGAATTGGTCGCTAAATCCGTGAAAACGCTCGTGGACCCAACCATGAGACAGTGCGTGTGAGCCGATGTCTCAGCTTTCATTACGGCCCAGGCAGCAGCCACACAATGTTTGAGTGCCGTGGTGGGACTCAGGCCATGAAATCTCAGTTGGTTGCCATGTAAGCCCAACTTTGGCGATTGCCATCATGGCTACAGAAAGACTAACATGCTCCCAGCAGTGCAGCAACCTGTGCTCCTGAGGGTTGCAAGGATATGTGGAGGCCCCACCCCAGGGAGAGGGGCAGGGTCTCCTTGCTGCATGAACTTGCTCTTCCTTCTCGGGATGACAGGATTTAGTTACTGACTGCTGGAACTCCACCAGTGCCCTCGCTGAGCCTGTCAGCCGAGAATACTATCACCTGAGACAGCCCACAACCATCTCCTCAAGGTCCAGAACTTGCTGCAAGGCCATCTGCAGCCTCTCCCCCTGCAAGTCCCTCCAGCAGCCACCGAGGTAGTACTGTGTCGGGGAAGCACACCCTCTTCGCTCTCTCTCTCTCTGTCGTTTCAGATACCATCCTCATTGTCCAGCCTTTGTTAATCATGGTTTATGCTGCGTTATCGCTATGGGATGAGGCCAGCAGGCAGATCTCAAGAACGATCTCAACTGGAAGAGGATTGAACGCACGCAGGTGCTGTTATTCTGCATTCCATTTGAGTCATCAAGCCAGCTGAGCAAAACTGCCCAGAATGAAGGCCACGCCAGACAAAAGCACCTTCAGGAAAAGGATGAATCTTCTTTCTCTCCCCACACCTAGGCCGGGAATCTCCGACCCCACGCCGGGTCGGAGAATCGCTGGGTGGGGGGGGGGGGGGGCGAGAATCGTGCCACGCCACCCCGCCGATTCTCCTGTGCCAATTCTCGGGTGCCCGTGGGATCGCCGCCGCGCCGGTCGGGAATCTGGCCTCCCCCCAGCGGTTCTCTGGGCCCTCAATGGGCTGAGTGGGTTATGTATGGCCCCACCTGGCGGTGGGGGGAGTGGGGGAACCGGAACCGAAGGGCCTGTTCTGTGCTGTAATTCTCTATGATTCTATGATGAAATGAAATGAAATGAAAATCACTTATTGTCACAAGTAGGCTTCAATGAAGTTACTGTGAAAAGCCCCTAGTCGCCACATTCCGGCGCCTGTTCGGGGAGGCTGGTACGGGAATCGAACCGTGCTGCTGGCCTGCTTGGTCTGCTTTCAAAGCCAGCGATTCAGCCCTGTGCTAAACAGCCCCTATGGCGAGCAGCAGGTGAACTCAGAGGCCTTTCAAAATCACCTAACTCCTACCAAAGGCAAGAACCACTCCCATCTGATAGAAATAACTTATATTAACTCCTCCAAGAACTCCATTGTATTTCCATTGAATCTACAACAGCAGGTAAACAGTCAAAGCACCAACAGCTGAAAATGGAATGGTGATTCCTTTGAATAGCATTGGTGAGGAGCGACATATAACTGTGTGAAGGTTCCACTGTATCTTTAGACGGGACATTAACAGAGTGTCCGGCTTGAATTTTCAGATTATGGCCAAGATCATGTTTAGGATTTACAGAACTATAGGTGGCACAGTGGTTAGCACTGCTGCCTCACGGCACTGATTCCGGCCCCGGATCACTGTCCATGTGGAGTTTGCACATTCTCCCCGTGTTTGGGTGGGTCTCACCCCCACAACCCAAAGATGTGCAGGTTAGGTGGATTGGCCATGCTAAATTGCTCCTTAATTGGGGGGGGGGGGAAAAAGTTTTTAAAAAGGAATTTCCGCACTAGATCTCTCTGTATGGAATTCTGCCATTATTTTAAACCATTGGAACAAATCTTTTACGCAGCTATTGCATTTTTAGAGCAATAATGCTACTCATTATTTTTGATGGTGTGTTCTGAGAGCAGGGCTATCTAACTAAGCCCAAACACGAATATTGCAAGTTACCATAAGGAGCAACAATAAAAGAGGTTTCACAGAAAGATACTGAACACTCTGTTGGTCGGCCTCACACAGTTTCTGCTGAATATAGTTCATTGCGTTGACTGGTCCCTGGTAGATTGGTCAATCCTACAATTTATGGGTCCCAATGGTGTCAACAAGTTATCCAATCACCGGGGATGGATGGAAATATGAAAACTGACTCATTCTCCATGTGGGATCCAGGTTTGCCAACAGAGGTCACTGGATAATGACCAAAAGCGTGATCTCTGGCTGATGTTTTTTCCCCATTCCTTTTTGTCCCCTCATTTGTTCATGGGATGCGGGCGCTGCTGGCAAAGCCAGCATTTGTTGCCTGTCTCTAATTGCCCTTGAGAGGGGGTTGGGGGTCACCTTCCTGAACCACTGCAGTCCATTTGGTGCAGGTACATTCACAGTGTTGTTGGGGAGGGAGTCCCTGGACTCTGTCGCAGTGGTAATGAGGGAACGGCGATACATTTCCAAGTCCGGATGGTGGGTGGCTTGGAGGAGAATGCCCAGGTGATGGTGTTCCCATGGGGGGGGGGGGTCCTAATCTCGCGAGCCGGCCGAAGGAGGGGTCTATATTTCACGCTGCACTCCGCCGCCGTGCACGTGTGCGGCCAAGGACACCACAATTCTCTGGGGCGTATCAGCAGCTGGGTGCTCTACGCTGCCTTCCTGCTAGCTCCCAGCAAAACGGAGAATTGGTGGTCATTTTGCGCCCGTTTCTATGGCATCCCATGCCAGCGTGGGGACATAGCCCCAGAATCGGAGAATCCAGCCCACCATCTCTCATAAACGTTTTAACAGGAGCTGGAGGATTCTAAGTAAAATTAAGCCTCATGACAGACCTCTGAAATCACATGGTCTTTGATGGGCATTCCTGTAAACACACCTTTGGTGGACTGCTGGATTCTGC
The DNA here is from genome assembly GCF_902713615.1 of Scyliorhinus canicula. Classification (NCBI taxonomy): domain Eukaryota; kingdom Metazoa; phylum Chordata; class Chondrichthyes; order Carcharhiniformes; family Scyliorhinidae; genus Scyliorhinus; species Scyliorhinus canicula. The sequence continues at coordinate 11,742,512 of NC_052154.1, read as the reverse complement.
TCCCCTGCTGGATGGATTATGCTAATGACCGCATACTAACCAACAGTCTAGACTTGAGGTTTCCATTGCACCAACAGGGCAAGAAGCAGGTGAAACTGACAGGCCAACACATCCCAGCAGCAGAATGTGTCAACCTTACCCACGCACAGAGAAACCTGCCATTCGCTGTCCCATATCCAAACAACTGCTCCTTCAAGCCCAGGAACTACCCAAATTACAGCAGCCATTCATCCCTCAATGAGCACTGAGGTGATTTGTTATCAATTTGGAGACATGAGTTACATCAAAATGGTCTGAGCATCAAATATACTTTGTTCAAAACAATGATTGCCGTTCGCTCAGCAACAAGGATGCTTTACAAAGGGGAGAACACAAATAAGGGACACACAGGGAAATGGAAGAGAAACCCGACTTTAGGAGGTCTTTGGCCCAGAACTCTCAATCAAAATAGAATATCCCAAATAAATTTCATTCACCAACTCCACTCACCAAGCTGGTAAAGTTGACCCACTGTCTGTTGAAACAGAGCTCACAGCAGCTGATAGGTTGGATGTGGGTTGTGGCTTGGTTTTCGCGTTGAATAGTTTACTTTTTCTTTAATTAAGGGGCAATGTAACGTGACCAGTCCACCTACCCTGCATTTCTTTGGGTTGTGGGGGTGAGACCCACGCAGGCACAGGGAGAATGTGCAAAATCCACACGGACAGATTGGGGGCCAGGATCGAACCCAGGTCCTCGGCGCCATGAGGCAGCAATGCTAACCACTGTGCCACCAGTCACACGTAGGCCAGCCCAGGTAAGGATGGCAGATACCCTTCCCTGAAGGACATTAGTGAACCAGATGTTTTATTTTTAACAACAGAGAAGCAAAAGAATGGCTTATGAGGGAAGAGGAATAACAGCATGCTTGGAGTGATGGGGGCTGCCATTTTGACGTTGGGGGATGAGGCACATTGCTGTGTGTAGTAGATGGGAGCTTGACTCTCTGCACAGCAGTCTACCTGACCTGACAGTGGTTGGTTGGTCCTGAATAGAACGTATTCCATTCTCTGACAGTCAAATCTCAGAACATTCTCGAAGAATAGGCTCAGACAATATTCTCCAGTAATTCCTGCAGCAACATTGGTAGATGCCTGAGAGTACGTTACCCTCCCTTTGCCCTCTTGCGTCAAGCTGGGCAGATTATGAGAGAAAAATGACAGAGAAAAGTTTGATACGCTGCCATCAGAAAACGCTTTTTCTTTTCATTAAGCTTTCCCAAAAATGGCAGAATTTGACGCAAGCTGCAAAAACATAAAAGGCAAATCCGGGATAGGCCAGTACACGAGCTCATTCAGGAATATTCCTTTAACTCACAGCAGGTAAGAGCAATCTCTTCAATGACCCAGAGTCTGGGGTGAAGACAGTAATATTCACAGTGACAGACAGCAGTAACTATGGGCTTGGCAGGTTTCCACGCTGCAGCCAGGTGGATGGGTTGGATCGAATTCAAATGGCCTGTGGCCACCAACACGGCTTTAAGGTAGATTCTGAGATGTGCAGGGGAGGTGGGGGAACGCAAGGATTTCCTCCTTTGCTACGAACATACATTACCTCTTTCTCAGGTCTTGACGGAGGTTCCTCAGACAATGCCCAAGCTTTTAAAGTAAAATAGTAAAACAAAACATTAAATTTACTGAAGCCAAGACGTCAAGCAAGCGGGTTTGCTGAGCAATCGGTGTGTTTTAAAAAGAGATAGCGCAGCACTAGCAAACTTCACGCAACATAAGCATGGAGATGGGGGAGGGCGAACAGATAGATATATCAATGTTGAAATAAGATATGTGCAGTGTTTTCTTTTCTTGAAAAAAAATCATTGCCGTTTGACAGATAACTATTTTCCAGCTTTGTAGTCAGCTCTCAGATGCAACATGAAAACTGTATAAGAATGCATTTTTTTAGACTTTTGAGCACATAATGATGTTAGCGACATAATCTATATCAATCTGTTGTTAACTTCTAATTAACCTTTACTGCCTGCCAAAAGACAACACCCAGTTTTTCTGAATTTTTCAATTACTGTTACGGCAAAAAGTACTCAGAATTTTCCCAGCCTATTTTTTTTTTAGTCAGTAATTTGTAATAATTGTAAAATTTTATCCATGTGGATGGTTGAAAATACTCTTCGATCCTGATGTGGGTTTTGGAAGGAATTATCGAGAGGGAGAATAAGATGTGCCACAGTTCCTGCAAGGGGATGTTTTCATGCTTTATTTATTAATAATCCATGAGAGAACAGAAGTCGCACACTCTCTGGTTTAATCCCTGGACGGATTGAATATTCAGTTTGCTGATTAAGTGACTGTCGGGATGTTTCAGTAGCAGTAGCATTGTGGTTATTAGCAATGTCGGGTGCTAGACTAATTATCGGCAGAAATGAGTTGAAATCCCACTGTGGGTGTTGGGGAATTTAAATTCAGTCAATTGAATGATAAGTCAGAATCCGCAATGAAGTGTTAGCTTATTGTAAAAACTCTCCTGAGGAAATCTACTGTCCTCTATAGACCACAGAAATGTAGTTGACTTTTAATTGCCCTTTGAAATGGTCTAGTTAGCCATTTAGTTGTATTCAAGAAGGCAGCTCACCACCACCTCCTTCTCAAGGGCAATTAGGGATGGTCAATAAAGGCTGGTCTTGCCAGCAATGCCCTCTTCCTGTGAATAAATGAAATAAACGATGCACAATCAAGTATACAAACACGAGAGTTGGATACAACTGAGGCTTTATTGCTCTAAGATGTGTGGCCTCTCACAGCAGCTGGCAAAATGGCTGCTGAATGGAGGACACGCATATTTATACTCCGCCTACTGGGCGGAGCCAGCAGGCAGGGACTACCGGCGAACCTGTAGTACAGGTCCTACCTTACATCACCTAATACAGGTGTAACAGTGGTTTACCACAATAAGCTCCTGTTGCTCAAGGCAAGGGAGAATCAACCAGTGTTCCTGTAACGTTCTTGCAACACCTCTTCCAGATCATTATGCACCTGGGACCGCCAGGGTATGGGGGAAAACACCCACGCTTGGTCGGCGCCCTGAGCGTTTATGCCACAGGGTCATTCCAGTTGCCGAATGGGGACTTGTCTGGGATCTCCCAGATCTCCATGCCCAGGGTGTTTCCATAGCCTAACAGATGCTCTATACGCCCGAGCAGCACAATATATCACCTTCAACATGCACCGGGCCCACCAGGTTGCCTGTGTAGTAGGATTTGATGCAATCACTGGCATGCCCCAGGTCCAGGGGGTGACCAACAGGATGCTTGCCCCCTATGAGCACTAGTGTATCAGGGGGTGCCCTTCATCAATCAGAAGTGATTCCACTCCCTGAATGTACAGTTAGTGTGTGACCACTGGCTGCACATAATGCACGTCTGCGCCCGATACCCAGGCAACATGCACGATACCTTTATCCTGGCACACTCGTCAGTGCCAGACACCTTTGAGGCACTCCCCGGGTGAGGGGTTGACTCTTGAGCGACAGGGGTCATCCGCTGCGGTCATGGCTGATCATGCCTATCCGGAGGTCACAGGCCCTACGAGGAGAACTGCTATAACATCGCCCATGCAGCGACCAAGGGCGTGATCGAGCGGTGTATTGCCCTGAACGCTGAAGGCGCAATCAGGTGCCTGGAGCGCTCTGGAGGGCCCTCCAGTACAGCTCAAGGATGGTCTCTCACATCATGGTGGCCTGCTGCGTCCTCCTGTAAGCCATAGCCCAACATTTATTGACCCTTTATCAAATATATACCTGAATTCTCCGTTGGCTGATGCCGAAATCGCGAAATGAGATTGGGCGGAGAATAGCTTCTGAAGACAAAATCGTGGCAGGCGCTGATTTGATGACAAATCGCAATTCTCGGTCACCTCGACAGCAGCGTCAATGTGGGCTCGAACGCCTGTACAGTAAACACCATTTTCATGTCCCTGGCGGGCCTGACCCAGCATTCTCTGGGGCCTCGGCGATTCTCCACCTTTGATGGGCCAAGTTCCCGACGGCGAGGTTCATTTGTGCTTTTACAAATTTGTGAAACCGGTGTGACAGCATCACCATAGTTTGCTGACAGTTGTGCCGCTGGCCGGAGGGACTTCTGCCAGGGCCGGGGGGAGTAGCAGGGGGTGGCCAGGAGGTGAACTGTGGGGTCAAAGAACAAAGAACAAAGAAAAGTACAGCACAGGAACAGGCCCTTCGGCCCTCCAAGCCTGCGCCAACCATGCTGCCCGTCTAACCTGAACCTTCTACACTTCCTGGGTCCGTATCCCTCTATTCCCATCCTAATCATATATTTGTCAAGATGTTCCTTAAGCGTCACTATTGTCCCTGCTTCCACCACCTCCTCCAGCAGCGAGTTCCAGGCACCCACTGCCCTCTGTGTAAAAAACCTGACTTGTACATCTCCTCTAAACCTTGCCCCTCGCACCTTAAACCCGTGACCCCGAGTAATTGACCCCTGTATCCTTGGAAAAAGCCTCTGACTATCCACCCTGTCCATGCCCCTCATAACTTTGTAGACCTCTATCAGGTCACCCCCTCAACCTCCGTCATTCCAGTGAGAACAAACCAAGTTTATTCAACCTCTCGGGGTCGACAGGCATCGAACGCCACTGCCACAACCAGAAAGGCAGCCATGCAGCTGCGCACACTACTGTCAGCCCACTGCAAATCTAAGCCCACCCCTCCTAAGTGTCCTCTGGCCCCAGCCAAGCCATCAGCTTTGCAGACGCGCTCCAGCACAACCAACATTTTGGCTGGGATGAGTGTGTGTGGGGAGTGGAATGTGTATACGCGACTGCAGCTTGTCAGCCTCCCAAGTGTCAATCACAGACACGGCGAATCCCGCACCATTTTCCATTGGAATTGATTGTGTTCCATGGGGCACCAGTGCTAGCCCCTCCACAGTCGCGGAATCAGCCCAGGTTTGGCACCAGTTTTTCTGTTGTGAAAGTTCACAAATCCGGACTCGGCGTCAACACAGTTGCAGGAACGGAGAATCGCTCCTGATGTATTTTTGAATCTGCTTCCAGCTCCTCTTCAGGCAGCTCATTATAGATCATAACAGATTGCTGCTTAGAATACAAATCTCCTCCTGTTCCCCTGCCCCCCAGCTCCTTTTCCAGGCCAGCAGTGCTTTAAATACTGTCCAGCCTTGGAATCGGCAAGAGCAGAACTATTCTCTTCACAGTGACAACGATGGCAAGCTTTGAACAGGTGCCAGAAAACACAGTGACATTTTTCTGGCAATAAAACTGTTTACTGAACACACCCATCAAGCAATCCTTTAATTACAAACAGTGCAGACAATAAAATAAACACACTTCATTACGAACCAATTCTTTGAGTTTAACAATCCCTTTGTTTCAGCAACAGGAGGTCTTGCAGTAAACATTTCTCTGAAGCTTGGCATTAAGCTTTTGCTAAATTATAGGTCTGGGGAAATTTCTGCTTTCCTGGATTCGTGGTTTTTGATTGTTTCTAATGTTGTGAATTCAAGCTCAAACCCCCCCCCCCACGACCGCAGCCCCATAACCCCCTGCCACACCCACCACCCTGTCGGAGGCCCTGCCCTTTGGCCAAGGCCTTGAACCGTGTCTGCCACCCAGTGCGCTCTCTCAGCTGAGCGTAAAAGATCTGATTGCACCATTTCGAAGAAAGGCATAGGAATTAATCCTCAGTCCTTTGGGCAAAGGTGATCACTCAATAGGTAGGATATTCCACACCTCTCTTCACCCACCCCCCCCCTCCCCCCCCGGCGTGGTGTTTTGTGGCGGTGGAAGTGGCCTGCCATTGGCCTGTGACCAGATGATCCTGTCCCTCCCGCCACTGTCAATGGCGTTTCCCATTGCTTTCCCCCTCTGCCGCCAGGGAACCACGGTCTGGTTAGGGGGCCGGGGGATGGTGTTCCCCCATCCATCCTGACGGCAGGGATGGCTGGAAAATCCCGCTCAGTGTCTAAAATCAAATTATCAGGCCGGGACCCATGTTGTTTTTTGTGGGATCCTGCTGTGCACAAATTGGCTGTTGTGTTTTTTCACAGCACACAGGTGACTGTCCTTCAAAAAGAAAGTACTTGAATGGCGGTTAATTACGCTGTGATGCACTGAGGTCACAAGAGTGGCTACGTAAGTGTAAGTATTTCAAATAGCTTTATTACTGTAAATTGTGTCTGTCAGAATTAATTTCAGTGCCTGAAAATGGTGCTCAAATCTCTTTATGTAACGCCAGTCTGTTACACGCGCGTGAACCCCAGCTGAAAATGGGATCAGCCTAGGCTGCGGTGTCCTGGGGCAGAACCGTTGATACTCTGTGTCGAGGCTTCCAGATAAAGAACGATCACTTGTTCTCTCCACCTTTGACAAGGAGTCATCTGGACTCGAAACGTGAGCTCCCTTCTCTCTCCACAGATGCAGTCAAACCTGTCGCGATCGTCCAGCATTTTCTGTCTTCGTTAAAAATATTGTGAAAAATATTGCAGATTGGATTTCATTTATGTTCTGTCGTTCAACCAAGTTTGCCATTTAACTTCTCAGGGGGATGTAGAAGATCCCTTGGCAACGTTGCGAAAAAGAGCAGGAGGATTCTTCCTTGACTGCCTGTTTCCCCTCAATCAACACCTGAAAACAGCTGACAAACAAATATCATGGAAAAAGAAAAGAATGACTCAGCAGATCAGCCAGACTCTACGGAGAGAAGGGAACAGTTAACGTTTTGGGTCAATAACCTTTCATCAGAACCGCAAACAGTTTATCTGCGCAACATGACATTGCTGCCTACGAGATTTTGCAGTGCATGCATTGGCTGCCCATGCATTGTAACAGTGGCCACACTTCAGTTTAACTGGCTGTAAAGAGCTTTGGAGCAGCCCAAGGACATAAAGGGTGCTACATAAATGCACGTCTTTGTTTCCCGTGAAACAAGGGAGGTTTTGGAATATCCTCACACTGACTGAGAGGATCCCCCCAAAGTGATGCCGAAACAAACATGAAAATAAACTTTTTTCAACTTTCTTTTAAAAAAGGGACAG